>NW_006921892.1:392559-398518 GCF_000298275.1 Orycteropus afer afer
GGAAGTAGGATTGCCCAACCTTCCTTCCGAGGAGTGGCTGGTGGGTTTGAACTGTCAGCCGTCTGGTGAGCAGGCAAGTGTCTTAGCCACTATGCTACCAGAGCTCCCGTTTATCACATATTATTCTATAATTAGATAGTAAACATACTAAAGATTCCTTATTGTCTAGTACAGGAGGAGGTTGAAGAGATGGTGGTGGTAGTGGTAATACCATGAGTTACCACATTGGGTAACAACCACCCCAATGATGCCACTTCTTAGAATAATCAAACTGCATGCCATTCTAAGAATCATGTTAGATTTATATTTACTGATAAAGTTTAGAAATCAGAACAACATTCAATTGCAGGAATCATGTTATCTCTGAAAATAAACAGATGTAAACAAACCAACCTATCTTTACTAAACAGTAAAGCCAGAAATTAGGTTTCAAAAAATCTAAAGAAAAACTCATTATCTTGTATAAAATTATATACATATGTTTAAAATTGCCATCTCATTATTACCTGTTCATTTGTGATATGTTGATTTTCCTATGCTTTTCACAAAATAAATAAAATATATTTTACATTTTGTATAAATTACAAGATCTTACTCTACTTCTGAATTAACTTATTATAATTTTGATGATATATAAACTGAATATAATTTGACTGTTGTCTAAAATTGGGTGGCCATTTTCCCAAAAGCTTATATGTTCACTTCTCAGACAGGTCTTCTCTCTATGGGGAGGAAATCAATAGAACTTCTATTTATGAACATTTCAAATTTCCTTTTTTTTTGAGTTTTATTTTTCTATATATTTAAATGTCTGTGTGTATGTGTGTGTGTTGAGAGAAGTTACTCAAAGAGAGGGACTGACACAGAGGCTGCAACAATGGGCTCAAGCATAGCAAGAAATGGGGGGATGGCCCAGGACTGGGCAGTGTTTCGTTCTGTTGTACATAGGGTCACTATCAGTCAAAACTGACTCTATGGCTCCTAACAATAACAATAACAACATATTTGAGTATACATGAGCCAAAGTTCATATATATGATTTATAAATATATGTGTGAGTACAATCATAGTGTCTTAATTTTGTATTTGTGTAATTGTAAGATTTTGGAGACATTTGTTTTAATTTTTGAAATAAGAGTGACTTAAGATTTCAGCAGAGAAATCTTTTCTTGTTTGTTTGTTTTTTGTTAATTTTATTGTGCTTTAGGTGCAAATTTACGAAGCAAGTTTGTTTCACATTCAAGAGTTGTTCTGGTTACCTAGAACCGCTCTGACAAGAATATACCACAATGGGATGGCTTGAATAAACAGGAGTTTATTCTCTTACAATTTGGGAGTCTAGAAGTCCAAGTTCAAAATGCTAGGCTCTAGGGGCTGGGTGAAGTCCCCTCAAACTTGGGCTTCAGCTCTGCCTCTTGCTCCTGGATCACTGAAGCTACAGGCATCTCTACTCAGGCAGCTATTGGCTGCTAAGGCTGACAAACCCGAGGTCGACAAATAAATGACATAATCCTCATTTTACCAAACCACATGGCAGGCCATTAATTCAAGTCCGTTGAAAGGCCCAAGGTTGGCAGAGCATGGCAGGCTGCTGAACAACGACACAGCTACATGCAGGTTTCAAGCATGGCATAAGCTAGAGACTGTTCGCCAAGGCTCTCTGTATACACAGGAAGCAGATCATATCCCTAAGGCAGCTAGCTACTCAGCTGCTCACAATAGATTCCATCGTGGAGTTGACTACCAGTCTCATCATGGCGAATACTACCAGCCACTCAACCAGGCCCAGCTAAGTTAACACACAAACTTAACCACCACAACAGTTCATGCACATTTGATTTCATGTGTTGATAACCATCCCCAACCATAACAAACTCTCCTCCCCTCCTATCCCTGTGACTACCCCCTCCCTGTGCCCTTCTTAACTATACATTCCTGTCTTTCCAGCTTTCCCTCTATGTGAATGCTGCCTCTCTGGTGTCTCATGGCTGATTGCTCTAAGGGGTGCACCTCCCTAGAGTAGGTGGGTACATTGCCCTGAGGTAGGTGTTCTGCATGTGAGTCTTTCTACTGTTGGGGTGAGTGCCAATCCATGGAAGTGAGTCCATTTCTAGGCCCAAAGTATAACCTGGGCCCATAGTCTCAGGGGTTCCACCAGACTCTATCTGACCAGCAATTCTGGTCATTTTTCTGTTTTTGAGTTTTGTTCCACATTTATCCTCCCATTCTATCCAGGATCTCCAGTTTTGATCCCTTTGGCATTGGTAGCTGGGCATCATCTAGTTCTTCTGATCTCAGGATCAGGAAGGCTAAGATCCTCATGGCCCCTCTTATCCTTGGACTAATTCTTTTCAGATGCCTTTGATTTTCTTAATTCTCCTTTGATTTAGATGAGAGAAGACCAATGGTTGCATCTTAGATGGTTGCTCAAAATCTTTTACGTTCCCAGTCATTACTCACCAAAATGGATTTCAGAACAAGATTTTTATATACTATGTTGTGCCAGTTGAGCATGATGTCCCCTGAGATGACAGTCTTGAGTTGGCAGGCCCAGTAACTCTCTCTCTCAAGGTGTTTGGTTGTCTCTGAGAAGTTACTTCAACTCTGTCTTCTGTTGCTTCTGTAATGTAGGTGGACAATTTTGTAGCATAAGGGCATATGTAAGATTATCTTCAGCCACATTTACCCTTGGTCTAGGGTATATTCCTGTTCACCTACCCCAACCTGATCTCACCTGCCTATGCATTTGTCCATAGCCTGATGTTTGGTGCTAGTTGTAATGCATTATTGTGCATGTATTAGTACTTGCCTCTGTTGTCTATAACTTATGTGCACATTTCAGTGTCCTTCCTTTCCCCAATGTCATTATCTGTTAACAGACTCTTTCCATACTCAGTAGAGAAATCTTAAATTACGTTGAATCTCACACAGATACATTTTTTCACACTTCAACGTAAAGAAGAGAAGCAGCATTTTAGCCCCTCATAATTGAGCCACAACACCACACTTCCACTTTACACAAAACATTCCAGGAGCACCTGTGTGTCACAGAACAGTGTTGCTAGATAAAAATAAAACTTTCAGAAAACCAGCGACCTAATAAAACAACCCCTTCATCAGGTGAATATGACTGTTAGTCATATTCACTACTCTGGCTGTCATTAGCCCAGGACTACTAGAAAAACTACTCAGAAGCCACACATTACACAATTTCACTGATTTCCTTGTGTCAGTCAAGAGACTATCAAGATGAACTTCATGCCACTCCTCGGAAAGTAGGTTGGGCAATCCTACTTTCGTAGTGATAAATGCCTCGGAAACCCAAGGAGGGGTCATTATGAGTCGGGTTTGACTCGACGGCACATAACAACAACAACAACAATAAACCTCTTTACCCAAGACACTGTTAGAAATCCAAGCTCTCAGGTCCACTTACCATTCTCCATATCTATTAGTCTGAAATTATTTTTTGTATGGTTGTGTAACCTCCACACTTATCCACAATATATTTTGACTGACAAGATATATCATCAGCAAAGTTCTGCACACTGTAAAACTATTTCTGCATATCCATTTTACTCCTTTGTAGTAGAAACCAGGCTTTGCCCTGACAAGTTTGCTATCTCTGCAAACTTCTTGAATGAATTTTTTGTTTATTAATTTTTCTTTCTTTCATTTTTTAAATAACCACTTCAGTTAGAGCTCTAATACAGGAACAAACAAAACAAAGCACAATACCAACTCTCTGATCATGATTTCCTAATGTACTAATTCAGTTTATTTTCTAACATTTTGACATCATTAAAAATTCCAATGCATCTTTTCTGTGAACAACTCTTCCTCCAGCCCATATTAATTTTCTACTCAGCTTAGATTCAGAGCTCCTTAATACAACAACACCCTTGCAAACAATTTTAACTCTCTTTTCCCTTCTAAATACATTTTTTAACTGGCAAAATGTCATACATAACTGCTTTCTCCATGACTGTGCCCATCAGATCTGATAGCTCACCTTTAATTTAATACTACAAATTTAAAATGATAAATCCATACTGCCAAGAAACACAGCTATCTTTTTATAATTTCCCACTACTGAAAATCTCCAAGCATTCATTTTCTATATTCCTCTATATTGTCTTTCCTTTTCATTGCTCATGATCAGCTACTGACTTTAATTTAAGCTTCATTAAGAGAGCAGAAGCAATCTGAGAGTACTTATTACATATTATCAAGATCAAATGTTGGAACATTTGCATCTTTACTCTCTGTCTTCCCTCTTGCTATTATGGCTGACATAACCTTGCACCTATCAGTAGAAATTGCCTCCACTTGTGTTCTGGACCCTTTCTCCTATCCCTTTTCCAAGGACTAATTCCTGATTTCTTCAATACTCTCATTTTCTCTATTTTAACTGACTCATCAGAATGGGCATACCAAATTGCTATATGCTGGTGATCCCTTAATTTATATTTGATTTCTCCGAACATCTTCTTATTCAACATGGCCATGTGGATTTCTTTGGTTGTTGTTGTTGTTGTTTACCGTCGAGTCAGCCCCGACTCATAGCGACCCCTCCTTGGGTTTCTGAGGCAGTATCACTATGGAAGTAGGATTGCCCAACCTTCCTTCCAAGGAGTGGCTGGTGGGTTTGAACCGCCAGCCTTCTGGTGAGCAGTCAAGTGCCTTAGGCAATATGCTACCAGAGCTCCTAGATTTCTTTTGGTGAGGTCTAATTTAAAGTATCAATTTTCTTTCAATTTTCATCCCTAACACTCCTATCTTATTTTCTCTTAACATTCCCCAGATAAGTAATGATTATCACTTTCATTCAGTGACTAAAGTCCAAAGTGCAGATACTGCTTTTGAATCTTAATTTCCCTTCAACCCCCAATGTCCTATACATCAGTAACTCTTAGTCATCTCTGCCTTCAAAATACACCATAATAGTTTCATTTTGAATTAATTCTACTGTCACCATGCTTGTGGGAACTACCACGATTTATTCTTGAACTATTTAAATAAACTCTTGCGGATGCTCTCCACTATCACACTTTCTTGCTATAGCCATTCTCCACTTGGTTGCTTAAAATTCTTCAAAATGGCTCTTCTTTTACTGGAAATAAACATTGATGTTCTGCCTTCTTCACTTTACTCAACTCTACAGCTCTCTTTCTTGTGATGCATTGTTCAAGTCATACTGCCTTTCTTTCTGATTCCTGAACATGTAGAGCACATTCTTACCTTAGTGCCTTTACTTGGAATATAATTCGAACTGGTCATCTCCAAAATACTTCCATCTTTATGAGAGCTTATGTGTTGTCCTCTCCAACATTATTTTTAAACCAACTATCCACATGAAGCTATATTGATCATATAACCCTATTTTATATTGGTATAATTTTTAATTTTTTAAGTCATTTATGAGGAGTTAAATAAATGTTGCTTACACAGGGTTACTCCCTGAATCTTTGAGAGCTAAAACCTGTTTCAAAATATCAGTTTCTAAAGAAACAAAGGGAGAAAGTACCTATTCCTCATATGGCATACTAGAAGCAGCTGCTTCTGAGTTTGAGTGAAGATGTGCTAATCTAATTGCTTAGCTTTTAAAGTAAATTCAATTCTGCTGAAAGAAGTACTGCTTACATGAATATTCACACATTATAATTCCTGTGATATCAGGAACTGGTGACTGAATGTAAGTCTACAGATGAGCATACTCACAATTAAAACAATTTCAGTATCAATCAATGTAAAAAGTTAAATGATAAATAATATAACAGCCTGATTCATAAATTTTATGAATACAGTTACACACAAATATAAATGAAAAGAAGTATGTCCATATTTTCCATCTTGCACAAGCTGCTGTCTATCCAGGTCTGAATTTTGCTTTAGGAAATAAACATCTGTTAAACATTTCCAACTGTCACTGCACTTTGATTCTACAACTGCAACTCAG
>NW_006921892.1:399087-402909 GCF_000298275.1 Orycteropus afer afer
CCCTATGTATCCTTTCTTTCTTCTGAGGATTTTCCATTCTATTGATAACAACATCACGTTCAGCCTTATAAAGTGGTTATGTGTGAAGGTCTCCTCTCTTCTGATTGGCAAATTCATAAAGGGTGAGGATGGTATTTGAAATTATGTCCACTCATCATGCCTGCTTTTGGTTGGCATGTAGTAAATGTTGGACAAAGTATTTATTGAATACAATCTCTGTTTAAGGGGTTCTGGTGTTGCAGTGCCTAAGGCACTTGACTACTAACCAGATGATTGGCAGTTCAAACTCACCAGTTGGTCTCCAGAAGGAAGATGAGCCAATCTATTTCTGAAAAGATTTACCACCTCAGAAACCCAGGGGTTACTATGAGTTGGAATCCACTCAATGGTAGTGAGTTGAGTCTCTGTTTAGAAGATAATGTTCTTCTAACCATTTGGTAATTCATCTCTGTCTTCCAACAGTACACTTTTGCTGCTTTGTGAAGGTAGAGTGTTCACCTACCAGTTCCCTTTGTTATTTTTCTCACCCACATCAAGCACACCTCTTCATTGAGATTATTGAAATCATTTGTGTCTGAATGAGTTTTCAATATTTTATCACTCCCTTCACTTGGGTTGAGCCAGCATCTTCAGAACTCTTAGTGATCAAGTCAAGACAATTCCCTCCAACACTTTTGTTAAAGTTCTCACTCAGTGGTCCTCCTCTTACACCCACCTTGGAGATCTCAAGATGCCAAATTACTTCTGAAGTACTAATTGGTGATGAAGATGGCATCTAGTTTCCTAAGGCTCAAGGTCACAGACACCATGTTAAGTCTAAGTCAGAACTTTTGCCCAGAGTCATGTCTGATATGCTAGCCTGGCCCCAGCCTCAAGACTACTCACAACACCACTTTTTCTCTGTCCTGCACTCCCCATCCTGTGACAGTCCTGTGGTGTCCTAGACATTTGGATTACCCAGGGTGGAAGAGGGCACATTGGAGGCAATGGCACAGAGGCGGAGGCATACTTCAGCAGCTATGCCTCAGCATCCACAGGAAGCAGCCTGGACAGGGGAGTGGGAAGAATGAGGGTAAAAGATCCTTGCCTTTCCCCTTGCCCAGGACCATTGACTAGGGGACTTGAGAGGGTCAAGAAGAACAGGATCTCAGCTATGGGCAGGCAGAGTCCCAAATACCAGCTGAGAGACACCTGAAGCAGAGCTCTCTAAGATTCTTGTTGGTGGGCTAGGGACTGAGGCTGAAATATGGCCCTTCAGACAGATCTTGGCCAGAAAAGAGAAGCAAGGAGGGTCTTCCCATATCCATCAGCCCCTCACCTTCATAGCCATGACAGCCTCATCTGGGTTGGCTTTGCTGGGCAAGTCAGTACCAAAACAGCTCCTAGCACCACCAACCTCCTTGCCTCTGAGCAGTTACTTCCATGGTATAATTTCTTGATAAGTATTTACTTAGTTACTTAATTATGGACTATCTGCCTTTCCCCTAACCGTATGCAACTTAAAAAGGATAGCATACTCCTAAATTCATTCCATGGAGCAACCATAAGCCTTATACCAAAACCAAGCAAAGACACAACTAAAAAAATAAAAATAACCTATAGACCAGTATTCCTCAGGAATATGCACACAAGTCTTCAACAAATTCCCAGCCAAAAGAATCCAAATTGTTTCAAAAATATAATATAACATGACCAACTTGGATTCATACCAGGTATGTAAAGATGATTCAACATTAGAAAAACAATCAATGTAATCCACCACATAAATAAAACAAAGGCAAGAAATCACATGATCAAATCAATCAATGCAGAAAAAAACACTCGATAAAATACAGCACCTTTTCCTAATAAAAACTCTTATAACAGGAAAATAAAGGAAATTCCTCAGCATAATAAAGGGCATATACATAAAACCAATAACCAACACTATTCTCAATGGAGAGAAACTCTTATTTCCCTTGTGAATAGCAAACAGGCAAGGATGCCCTCTATCACCACTTCTATTCACCATTCTATTAGAAATCCTAGCCAGGGAAATAAGGCAATAAATATAAATAAAAGGCATTTAAATTGGCAAAGAAGTGAAATCTCTATTTGCAGATGACATGATTCTATACACAGAGAACCCAAGAATCTCAGCAGGAAAACTAATCGAAAGATTTATCAAAGTAGCAGAATTCAAGATCAACATACAAATTTCAGTTGGATCCTCAACATCAACAAAGAGATCTCTGGAAATGAAATAAGGAAAACAATGCCATTTAAAATAGCTAGCTAGCAAGGAGATAAAATACTAAGAAATAAATCTTACCAGCAACACAAAAGACTTATACAAAGAAAACTACAAAACAAGACCACAAGAAAGTGTAAGAGACTTACATAAATGGAAGAATATTCCATTCTCAAGGATAGGAAGACTTCACATTGTTAAAATGGCAATACCATCCAAACAAGCTATAGAGTCAATGCAATTTCAATCCCAATTCCGTCAACATTCTTTAGACATGGAACAACCAATAACTAATTTTATATGGAAAGTAAAAAGAGCTTGGAAAAAAAAAGCACAAGTGAAGAAGAAAAACAAAGTAGGATGTCTCACATTTCTGTATCTCAAAACCTACATACAACCACATAGTCAAACAGCCTGATACTGGTACAATGATAGATCAATGGAACGGAATTGAGGATCCAGAAATACATCCATTCACCAATGGATAGCTGATCTTTGACAAAGGGTCAAAATCATTTCGATGGGGAAGAGATAGTCTCTTCAACAAATGATAATGGCAAAATTGAATATCCATTTACAGAAAAATGAAAACAAGATCCCTACTTCACACCACACACAGAAATAAACTCAAAGATGGATCAAACACTCAAATGTAAAACTCAAAGCTCTGAAGTTTATCAAAGATAAAATAGGGGTAAACTTAGGGGCACAAACAGACTATCAAACATTATCCAAAATCCACAAACAGCAGAAGAGAAACTAGACAATTGGAACCTTGTAAAAATTAAAAACTTCTATGCATCAAAGGACTTCAATGAAAGAATAAAAGAACAACCTACAAATTGGGAAAAACTATTCAACAAGATTTATCTCTAAAATTTATAGAAAACTTCAGTACCTCAACTTCAAAAAGACAAACAATCCAATTCAAAAATGAGCAAATAACATGAACAGATACTTCACCAAAGATGATATTCAGGCAGCCAACAAACACATGAAAATTTTCATGATAGTTGGCCATTAGAAAGTTGCAAATCAGAACAACAGTGAGATATCATCTCACTCCAATAATGATAGCAAAGTTCAATAGAACAGAGAATAGCAAATTATGGCAAGGGTGTGAGGCAATTAGAGCTCTGATACACTGCTGGGTGGGACTGTAAAATGATATACCACTGTGGAAAATGGTATGGAGCTTCCTCAAAAAGTTAGAAATGTAAATATCATTTGAAACCACAATCCCACTAGTAGGGATATATCCTAAAGAGATGATATCTGGGGCACAAAGTGATACATGCACCACCTAGGAGTTGAAATCAACTCAACAGCAGTGAGGTTTTTTGTTTTGTTTTGTTTTTTTAAATGTTCATCATAGCACTATTTACAATAGCAGAGAGAAGCAACCTAAGTGTCCATCAACTGATGAATGGGTGACCAAACTATGGTATGTATACACAGTCAAATACTATTCAACATTAAAGAATAATGAAGAATCAGCAAATCACATCATTATGGGGATGAGCTTGGAGGACATTATGCAGTGTGAAGTACTCAATCACAGAAAAACACATATGGTATGAGTCCTTTATTTT
>NW_006921892.1:404159-405310 GCF_000298275.1 Orycteropus afer afer
TAGATTGCCCAACCTTCCTTCCGGGAGGGAGAACATAGGGAGGCAGAAATGAATAGGCAAGACTGACAGAGAAAGAGTAAGCACAGGGAGGAAATGGGAACAGAGCTATTACACTGCCAGGACTATAACCAGCATCACAAAACAAAATGTGTATGAACTGTTCAATGTAAAATGAATCTACTTTGTAAAATTTCACCCAAATGACAACAAAAAGTTAAAAAAAAAAACCAAAACTATGTAATTTCTTTGTTCAACATTGTATTTCTGAGGCCTAGGACAGTACATGGCATTTTGTAGGCTCAAAGTATGTATTTAAAACAAAAAATAATTTTTAGATATCAATTGATGGAGAAAAGATGGAAGTTCTCAAAGATTTCCTATTACTTGGTTTCACAATGAATACCAACAAAAGCAGCAGCCAAGAAATCAGATGATATAATTCACTGGGCAAATCTGCTGGAAAAGACCTCTTTAAGTGCTGAAGAGCAAAGATGTGTCTCTGAAGACTAAGGTGTGCCCAACCCAAGCCATGGTATTTTCAATAGACTCATATGCATGTGAAAGCTGGGCAATAAATAAAGACCAAAGAAGATGCTTTTTGGTCGTGGTGTTGGCAAAGAATACTGAAAGTACCATGATCTGCCAGAAGAACTAACAAATTTGCCCTGGAAGAAGTGTAGCCAGATTGCTCCTTGAACACAAGAATGGCGAGACTTCGTCTCACCTATTTTGGTGGTGTTGTCAGAAAGGACCATTCCTTGGAGAAGGATATCATGTTTGGTAAAATGGAAAGTCAGTGAAAAAGGGGAAGACCCTCAATGAAATGGATTGATGTAGTGCCTGCAATAATGGGCTCAAGCATAGTGAGGATTATAGAGCTGGCACAGAACTGGCCAGTGCTTCGTTCTATTGTACATAGAGTTGCTATGGATGGGAGTTGACTTGACAGCACCCAACAACAACAAGATGGCATCAGCAACTCAAATTCACTAAGATTTTCTTGATTCCCATTTGAGTGTAAATCTTGCTTTAGAATGTTAGAATGCCTCCAAGATCTTAAAAATATTTTGTCACCTCAGAGTGAAGAGAGATTTTTAATTATGCATCTAACATTCTGACATGGCTGAGTAAATTCATCTTCAGCAATATTC
>NW_006921892.1:406085-407007 GCF_000298275.1 Orycteropus afer afer
ATCTGTTCTCTGATCAATTTCTGAAAGCTTAAGTTTAGGAACAGATATTCAAAGATAATTTTCTCTAATATAAAAAGAGTATAGAAGAATATGTGTGTTGAGGAAGAGATGAATGGTATTCTAGGCATTTGTGAAATATGAGAAAACTGCGCTACAAATGTGTAGAGATATAAGCAGACACTCTAATAAACATAGGCTCACCTCTGCCTTTGCAATAAATATATTGACATCTAAATAACCATCTTGGGGCTGTATCTGAAGATAAACACAAAATCAATGTCTTATAAGTCATATAGTTTAGAGACAGAAAAGTTATAAAGTTAAAAAAAAGTTCAGATTTTCTATATGATATTTATCTTGCTATATATAGACTTTTGTTACATAATACTAAAAGTGTCTTCCAGAAGAATGGGGATAAGATGAACAGAAAGCCTTAAAACCTGAAACAAAGTCAGTGGCTAAGAAAAATCAGAATTTTTAACTTGTCTATCACCTGGGTGACACCTCCCATTGATCGTGTTTCAACAACTTAAAAAGATGTGTCATTTAAGGAATATTTCAAGACACAAATGATGAACAATTCTCTTCAACAATCTAAAGAAAAGTAATGGGAGGTTAAGCCTACTTCTCTTTTTCCTGGATGAATTCATCACAATTTTCTCCCTTATGTAAGCTGAAAATGCATGATACATATAATACATTCCATAGCAGCTTTTAAGAATCCATTATGTAGTACTGGGTACTCTGTATAGATACTCATTTCTATTTCTCTTGCCTTATCTCTCCCACATGCTGTTTTTCTCTGAGTGTGTAATCTATGCATTGGAGTTGCTGTTCTTTTTATCAACTATGTTTTATTTTGTGCATGCTGATTCCAGCAATAGAGATCTCTTGGAACTGGCAAAGCAGCTCTTTAAACAGA
>NW_006921892.1:407747-409202 GCF_000298275.1 Orycteropus afer afer
TGGTTTTGGCCATTTTGAATCAGATAACCATATGATTTACTATGCTCAGAATGACAATTTGAAGAGGAATGGCATGGCATTCATTGTCACATTCTTTCCAATGTTATCCATAATTTGTTATGATACACAAAGTGAAATGCCTTTGCATAATCATAACTTAGGTAAACATCTTTCTAGTATTCTTTGCTTTCACCTAAGGTCCATGTGATATCAGCAATGATACCCTTCATTCCACGTCATTTTCTGAATGCAGCTTGCATATCTCGAAGTGCCCTGTCAATATATTGCTGCAATTATTTTTGAGTTACCTTCAGCAAAATTTTACTTCTATGTAATGTTCATGATATTTGTTGAAAATTTCCAAATTCTATTGGGTCACTTTTTTTTGGAATAGGCACAAATATCGATTTCTTCCAGGTGATTTGCCAGGTAGCTATCATCCGAATTTCCTGGCATAAATGAGTAAACACCTCCAGAGCTTCATATATATGTAACATCTCAATGGGTATTCCAGAAATGCCTGGAGCATTGTTTTTTTACCAATTCCTTCAGTGCAGTTTATACTTCATCCTTAGATAGCATTGGTTTTTGATTGTATGCTACCTCCTGAAATGACTGAATATCAACCAATTCCTTTGAAAAAGTTATTATGTGTATCTCTTCCATCTTATTTTGTTGCTTTCTGCACTGTTCAATATTTTGCCCATGGAAGCCTTCAATATTGTAAACTGATCCTTGAAATTTTTCTTCAGGTCTTTCAGCTTTAGAAATGCCAAGTATGTCTTTCCCTTTTGTTTTTCTGGTCTTTGCACATTTAATTATAATAATTTGTTTTGTCTTCTTGAGACAATTTTTGAAATCTTCTGTTCAGTTCTTTTGTTCTATCATTTCTTCCTTTCACTTTATCTTACTCTGCTTTCAAGAACAAGTTTCAGAGTCTGCTCTGATATTTATTTTGGTCTTTTCTGTCTTTTTAATGACATTTGGCTACTTCATATACAATATTCTTGATGTCATCCCATAAATCATCTGATCTTTAGTGTTCAATGTGTCAAAAATATTCTTCAGATGGTCTCTAAATTCAGGTGTATATACCAAAAGACTTATTTTGGATCTTGTGGATTTGTTTCAATTTTCTTCGACTTCAACTTGCATATGAGCAACTACTCCTTTGTCTCACAGTCAGCTCATGCCCTTGTTGTGACTTACGATTTGAGATTCTCCATTGACCCTTTCCACAGATGTAGTAGGTTTTATTTTTGTGTATTCCATATAGTGAATTCCACTTGTAGTTGTGTTTTAGGTTGTTTAAAAAAAGATATTTGCAACGAATAAGTTGTTAGTCTTGTAAAATTCTATCATGCTCTCTCCAGCATCATTTCTATCACCAAGGTCTTGTTTTCCAACTAGTGGTGTTTCTTTGTTTTCAACTTTTGCATTCAAATCCCCAGTAAT
>NW_006921892.1:430836-431555 GCF_000298275.1 Orycteropus afer afer
TTGGTCATGTTGTCAGAAGGGACCATTCCCTGGAGAAGGATGTCATGCTTGGTGGGGTGGAGGGTCGATGAAAGAGGGGGAGGCCTTCAATGAGAAGGATTGACACGGTGACTACAATGATAGGTGTGGTGTAGTAAATCACTTAGTGTGGCTTTTCTACCCATAAGTCTTTGTAAACGCCAAGGTGGGATTTTCTATGAGCAACTGAGGAGCTCCTGATTGCTGAAGTTGTCTACCTGGAGTATTTCTGTTGGGAGTGACACAAAACAATGTTCTGAGACATGCCCACTCTCTCTCAGGTGCTTAGAGTTCTGATGCTATGATTGGCTAGTTTGACCACCCTACTGGGCTCAAAAGGAGGCCTCCTGAAAGCAGAGCTCTCTCTCTGACTGCTGGTTGAGGAAGACATGCTGCTGAAAGAGACACAGGCTCCTGAGACACGTGTTGCTGAGAAAGAGAAGCAAGAGACATGCATCGCTGAGTGAGACACTGAGGGACAAGCACTGCTGAGAAAGAGACTGTTGGCTGAGGGATGGTGGGCTGGGAGAGAGACTGAGCATTTTTTCCAGAACTTTAATTGTAGCCTGTGGTGCTTCCCTAATAAACCCCATAATCTGTGAGCTCTGTGTGGCCACCACAGCAAATTATCAAACCCAGGAGAGAGGTGGTGGGTGCTTTGGGAGGAACGGTTGGAGAAAGGGCTGGAGGGAGGCAGCATG
>NW_006921892.1:431665-434225 GCF_000298275.1 Orycteropus afer afer
ACTCGACGGCACATAACAACAACAACAACTATGAATATATTCAAAGAGAAGTTAAAGACTAAAAAGTACACCCGACCCAAAAATACACTCACTCACAAGGTTCTCCCAGACTAGTCAGCTATGTTTAATGTTTTCCATCCTCAGTATTTCTAGGCTCCTAGATTAGCAACAGTACATCATGACAAAATTCATGACAACTACAAAAAATGTCTTATAAGAAATAGTTGTCAAATTTATTACTTGTTGTCTTTGTGAAATTTTAAAATTTTTTTTCTGGGAAATAAACTTCTGTACAGATTATTTCTAGGCTCACTTGTAGAATAATTAGTTGTCAATCCATGCCTGAGTGTATGTAAAATAAAACATCTGTTTTCTTATAATATAAAGTGGATTTATGTCATACTTCTCATTCAATGGAAATCACCTGACTGAACATGGTGAGAATCTTTATTAAAAATACAGCTATGTTTATAGCCCAATTTCATGTAGTTCCTTTATGATGGGTGCTACTTTATTTCTGTGATGTTATTTTAATTCTGAGGCCTATGTTCTTGAATTACAACACAGGGACACAGTGCACAAAGGGTATATAATAGTACCCTCTCCATCTATTTCCTCTCTGCTGCACTTGATTCTTTAAGACTGCATAAATAATAACTAGAAATATTCAAGCTAATTCAGTTTATAGTCATATCGCCACCTAACAAGTAGTGAAAAAAATAAATTTAAAGTCATACTAGCCTCTTTTCTTCCTCACATCAATTAGGGAAAAACATGGATTTTATTTTCCTTTGTCAATATTGTATTTCTTCTCTATTTTATGTTTATTTTCATTCTTTACACAGCTGCTGATTTCTGACAAGGATGCAATGTCCAATTCAATCTGGTCAACCTTCAGGCAATTACCTTGTGTACTTAAACTCTCTTCCATTAAAATAAGATGAATAAAATGCACCGTGACAATCTGAGCAACAACTAGAGGTAATTGTTAGCCTTAACTTTTGCCAACCCAGTTCATGTTGTTTAATAATGTAGTTGCCATAGACATTGTTCAAATGGAATCCATGTCAGGTTAGGCATTGTGTCTTGAAGGCTGTACATTCTATCATTATATTCCTTTTTATAATTAATTCTGAATTAAAACATTCCTAATTGGAGAGACTAGATGGCAAATAATGAGTAGAGAAATAATGACTATTTTTAAATTAGACAGAAATTACTAAAATATTCTAATGATTTCAAAGGCTAATTTATTATTTAGTGCACAGTAATGAAGTAGTTAAAAGTAGCAGAAAAATTAAATATTAAGGAACTGCATGATCAGACTAAAAGTATAAAATTATAAAGTTTGTTATTTATTTTGAATAAGTTATAAATTCAGTAAGCACAAGCATATATCTACACACAAGATGCACACACAGTTGTTTTTTGTTTTGCTTTGTGTTATTTTCTGGTAGCTAGGGCAATGTGGGAGCTCTGGTAGCATAGTGCCTAAGGCACTTGACTGCTAGCCAGAAGGCTGGCAGTTCAAACCCACCAGCCACTCTTTGGAAGGAAGGTTGGGCAATCTACTTCCATAGTGATACTGCCTTGGAAACCCAAGGAGGGGTCGCTATAGGTCGGGTCCCACTTGAGGGCAAATAACAGCAACAACAGGGCAATGCAGAAAATCATTTGTTTCTGATTGCTTCTCTGTGAAACAAAATGTGAAGATGAGCCAAATAATTTTCTCAAAACAAATTTAATAAAACTGGACATCAATGGAACAAATTCTGCCCCTATACTATAATGTGTAATTCCTTGTCAAGACCATTTAATTGACCCCATGTCATAACAAGATCAGTTTTCTTCATCCAGGAAAGAGAATCTTAATTCTACACTCTCTTATGACCTTCATAGTGTCTTACACTGGTTACCCATAGAGATTAAGCATATAATAATAACTCATCATATACATACATTAATTTACAAACTACATTTATATGCACTTTCTCCTTTAATCAATAACCTGATAATGTATAAAATTATTCACTTGTTTAAAGTAAAGATAATGTGACTTTTAAAGCTTTTTATTTCAGGAAAAATAAATAAATGATAGACAATATTACCCTGGAAATTTCACAAAATTTAAATATTTTCCAAAACTGTTGCTAATATCTTCTTAAAAATACACATTCCTCTTTCTATGTAATAGATTTAGATGTATAACCTTTTCAAAAAATGTTGTTTCATCATTAATTATTTCAAAGCTTATAATCACAAGAATAAAAAGAAAACCAAAGCTCAACCCATAATGGGAAATACATTCAATTATATTTTAATTATATCTCCATTTGGTCAAATATTTAACCTAATATGTAATCAGTTTCCTTTATATTGTTACATCTGCCACATTCTACAATTTAGATCTTAAAACTAGACTTAAACTTATAATTTCTCTCTCCACAGATATTATTTAGCCTTTTCACTACTAGAGATGTACATAATCTTAACTTACACTCTACCACACAATCCTCTCAACTACTGAAAAATAATATATACACGACCTACCTTGGGTATT
>NW_006921892.1:435090-439683 GCF_000298275.1 Orycteropus afer afer
CCAGGGAAGGGTTGCTGTGAGTTGGAATCAACTTGACAGCAGTGAGGTGTTTTTTTTTTTTTTTTTTTAAGATATGGCACTCTTAACTAAGTATACAGAATCCCCTGAAAAACTCATCTTGACTTTTATCCATTTCGAGCCATTCCACTCACAATTTCCCAAATGACAAACTGATCTTGTTGTATTCTGAATGATACCATCAAAAGTTTTCCCACATCGTTTTCCAAAATTTATTTCTTTTTTATGATGTCTTTTTCCTATTTTAAGGTTTCTGGTGGCACAAATGGTTTGCACTTGACAGTTAAACAAAAGGTTGGCTGTTTGAACACACCCAGAAGTGACACAGAAGATCTGCTGCCATGAAGACTATGGTCAAGAAAATCCTGTGGTAGAGTTCTACTCTGCGATATATCCTCATGAGTCAGGATGAACTTGATAGCAACTAACAACATTTCTACTGTAGAATGATACATAGTTCAGGTTCTTGTAACTAGATACTAAAGACAGCTCAAATTTCGACTTTTTTCAAAAAGTAAGTTTAAGTCCTTTCTTAACAAGAAAATCTGTAATGCTAGCCTCATAGGAATGACCACAAAACTATAAGATTTTTGTGAGGATAAAATTTATAAAGAGCTAGTCTAGTGACTGTAAACCAGCACACATGAAATAAATGTTAAATATATATAAGGAACCCTGGATGCAGAGGTTAAGTGTTCAGCCGATAAATGAAAAGTTAGTGATATAAACACACCAGCCATTTCAGAACAGAAAGCCATGTTAGTCAGCTTCTGTAAGATTACAGCTTTGAAAATCCTTTGGGCACTTCTACTCAATCTCATAGGGTACTATGAGAGAGAACTGACTTAACAGTAATTGGTTTGCATTTTTCTGGCATAATTTTATTGGATATAAATATGATCTATATTACCAATATTTTTTATGAAACACCACTTTGGCTTCCATGCATTGTCTTTTTGCAAATTTGTTCCTCTGTATTGCCTTTTCACAAATGTATTTATACTTACATTTTATATACATGTACATTTTATGTAACAAAATCAAAGGTAAATTATTTTGATTAGAAAAATGTTTTATTTCTTAATAATTCTTAATAAATCAAATTAATACCAAATTATGATGATGTGCAATAAATAAATTCACATCTATATACGAAATACATTTTTCAAAAAGGAATGAACTTCATACGTAAAACTAATAACTTGGAGTTTAAAACAGAGTTTTTACGTCACATATTTTTATAAGAGAATCTTTGTCTTTACATTCCTGAGACAAAAATGGAAGAATTGTAATTCAAAACATCAGCCATGTGTTCATGACTCCCTGTCAATGACTGTAACAATTGTGTGATTAGAGAAACAGCTGCTAGAATGTAACCAAGTTGTTCCTGTGGCCTGGAGACCGTGGATTCTCGAGTAATTGTGTGCTTAGCCTCCATCCTCCTTTCAGTCAGATAAGTTAGATGATAATATCAAGGCTGATACTACAATCAGCAGTAATAAAGTTAGGGAGAAAAAAGTAGTCAATGAAGTAATGACTTATCTGAACATAAGTGTATTGTGTTGTGGTCTGTGTGTGTGTGTGTCTATGTATGTGTGTGTGTCTATGTATGTGTATGTGCTTATATGTGTGTGTTTCTCACCTCATATATGAGTAAACATATAAAAGTTTGGCTCCAGAAGATATGATCATCAGCTGAGAGAAGGCATTTTACTCTCAAATAAGAATTTTTGTATATCAGACCTAAGAGAATGACAAAACTGGTCAAATTTATCCAATTTCTTTTTAGTTGTTGATCTTTATAAAGTATTTCTTCAAATAATTATTTATAGAATTGGAGACTACCTTTATTTTTGAAGCCTTCTCTCTCTCATCAGTTCCGGCTGATGTCAGTAAGCATGACTCTCATTGACATGCATGGCAACTTGTGCAGAAAGTCACTCCCTTTATTCTACAGTTTTTAATTATAAAAACTATTAACAAGATAGCAGAACTGTATGGCAGTCATCTAATACATCCATGCATAGTTTGTTTTACTGTTGTCTTTAATGCCTAAAGATCACATTCATTAATTTTTAATACTTAAACTCCCTCACAGAATTAAACATTTAAATCAATGTTTGTCTCTAATGATTCTCCCATGTCATTTCCTCTCCTCAGATTAGAGGTCAATGGCCTGCATTTTCATCTTCATAGTACTTCTTTTTACATGTAAGGTATTCTTAGGTATCAAGCAATGATAATAGTAATGTGTGATAGGTTTCTAGCTTCTCCTTGAGTGTTTCATTACATAAAATAATGTATGTTACATGTAAACTAGAAATTAGTTTGTAAAATCTGATGCATGTTTCATATTTTTCAGAAATAGTTGTGACATAAAAAGAAAAACAACAGCAATAAGAAATGGTATAAGGCAATGTTAAAAATGTGCATTAAGAACACTGATACATGCTGTCTAAAATACTGTGACATTCTATATTAAAGTTGGAATAAAAGAAGAGAAGAGACAGTTAAAAAGCTTATAAATGTATTTAAAGATAAAACTGCTACAATTAACTCTAGAATTCACTGTAATGAAGAAAGGTAGAAATACAAATAAATTTAAAATTCAATAACTAACAGAGAAAAAATTCATTTAATCATTTGCATTTGAATTTGAAAAACAAAGATCTTTTTCCAACGATTCATTCATAATTAAACTTTGTTTAAGCCATTGTAGTGCAGTGAATAACCTAGTATGGACCTTCTAGCCATGTTCTTGTGGTGCCCACCAGATGACTGGGTACAATGATGTAAATACAAGGGGCCTGTGCTTCATTAAGGGGATGGGGTAGCTAGTTAGAAATGTAAATAAGGTGCACAGTATTATTGTGGGAGTGGGACCATGGAAATAAGATATATATACCCTAATGTGGGGATTGGTCATTTTTGTCTTTCATCTAGACTTAAAAGGAACCCTCAGAAGCAGAAGAGGGGGATCTCATTAACATCACGAAAGAAGATCCAGAGATGGAGAGAAGTGCATCCTTGGGCCTGAGGTCCCTGTGCTGAACCTCTTTTTCAGGGAGACTGACAGAGAATTGGTGGCAACAGAGGTAGCATAATCAAGAGACCACTAGGAGAAAGAGCAGCAGGCTTGCTAGCCGATGGAATGAGAATCTGATTGCCTTTGGACAGGATCTTTGCTGGCAGAGTGGGGTGCTCGCCTAAGCAGTGAAGAGACCAGAATAAGAGGGGTAGGAAAAAAGAGAGGTATACTTTTGGGTATGGCCAAGGTGAGGCTGTCCTGAACAAAGAATTATATTTTGATTATACCTGGACCTGAATTAAAACTTGTTGCTTCACTAATAAACCCCATAAGCATTAAGTATTGTCTGTGAGTTCTGTGTGGCCATTACAATGGCCAACAGAAAAGTAGAGAGTGTCTTGAGAGGGGCAGTTGATCTAAGAATTGCTAAAAAGTTTGGAGAGTAGCAGCATATCTGAATTCTACCTCATGGTAATCAGCCTTGGGCTGCTGATCGTAATTCTGACTTCACCTTGTGAGGTTGGAGGAGGTCAGAGGAAGACATAGCTACACCCATAACTTTTCTGTAGCTGTCTTAAATTTGTATGTGAATGGTTTGTAGTGAATGGTTGGAGAATTATGCTGGTGGATAAGACAAATTTGAATGTATACTATGGCACATATTAAACTATATCTACAAATAACTATTATTTAAGTTTGTGCTCCAACTACTGAAGCCAAAGATGAAGAAATTGAAGAGTTTTCCCATCTTCCACAGTGTGAAATTGACCAAATGAAATAAAGATGTATTAATTATTGCTGGTGATTAGAATGCAAAAGTTGGTGGGGGGGGAGCATTCATAGTTAGAATATATGACCTTGGAAACAGAAATGATGTCAGAGATTGCACATAAAATTTTGGGTGATCAACATCTTATTTACTGCAAATATTTTTTTCAGACAGCATAAATGGTGAATATACACCTGGACCTCATCAGTGCATACTCTTGAATCAAATAGAGTTCATCTGTGGAAAGAAACAAGGGAGAAGCTCAATATCATTACAACAAGGGTAGGAGTTGACTGCAAAACAGACCATGAATTGCTCATATGCAAGTTTAGCTGAAGCTGAATAAAATTAAAACACGTCCAGGAAAGCTGAAATATGACCTCAAATATACCCCACCTGAATTTAGAGACCATCTGAAGAACATATTTGGTGCATTGAACACCAGCGATCAAAGGCCAGATGTATTGTGGCTTAACATCAAGGACATGCAGCACTGGAGGTATTCACTCATTTATGCCAAGAAATTTAGGAGACAGCTACCTGGCCAACTGACTGGAAAAGATCCATATTTTTGTCCATTCCAAAGAAAGGTGAAGCAACACAGTATGGAATTATTGAAAAATATCATTAATATCACACACAAGTAGAATTTTGCTAAAAATAATTTGAAAAGATTACAGCACTATATTGAGAGTGAACTGACAGAAATTCAAGCTGTGGTGGTTATATTTGTGTGTGAATTCCAGACTAGGTGGAAAAGAAGAAAACCACTGAGAAA
>NW_006921892.1:441353-441953 GCF_000298275.1 Orycteropus afer afer
ACTCATGAAATATTTTTCCTTCTGTGATTCATTTATTTCACTCAGCATGATGTCCTACAAGTTCATCCATATTATGAATTGATTCTTTGATTTTTCATTATTCTTTTATGTTATATAGTATTCCACTGTGTGAATGTGCCATAGTTTTGTTATACATTCATCTGTTGATGGGCACTTGGGTTATTTCCATCTCTTTGCTATTATAATTAGTGTTCCAATGAACCTGAGTGGACATATATTTATTTGTGTTCTAGGTCTCACTTCTTTAGGAAATATTCCTATTAATATATAAATTATTGGATCAAAAGGCATTTCTATTTCCAACTTTTTAAGGAAGCGGCATACCATTGTTCACAGTGGTTGTACCATTTTACAGTATTATCAGTGGTGTATAAGAGCTCCAATCTTTCCACTCCCTCAGAAGCATGTGTTATTTCCTGTTTTGTTGAACTTTTCTACTATTACTAGGGTGAGATAATATGCCATTATTGTTTTGACTGGCATTTCCCTAATGGCTAATGACTGCAAGCATTTTTTCAAGTGTTTCTTGGCTGCCTGAATATATTCTTGGATGAAGTGTCTGTTTATATCCTTTCCAAC
>NW_006921892.1:442528-447844 GCF_000298275.1 Orycteropus afer afer
TCTTTCCACCTACTCCCCGTAGTTACCTCTTCCCTGTGTCCTTCCCTCCCATGAAGTCCCACCACCTGAGCTGTATCCCTGTGCAAACACTGCCATTTCGTTCTCCCATGACTGATCACTCCAAGGGAATGAGTTCAATTCCAGACCTGAAGGGTGGCTAGGGGCCATAGTCTCAAGGGTCTCACCTAGCTCTATCAGACCAGCAAACCTTGTCTTTTTTCATGATTTTGAGTTTTGTTCGGCATTGTTCTCCAACTCTATCCAAGATCTCCTACATCGATCCCCCTCCGAGTGGTTGACAGTGGTACCTGGACACCATCTAGTTCTCATCTGGTCTCATGTTCATATAGACTGAGGATCACATGCATGCTCTACTGATCCCTTGGACTAATTGTTTCCATTTGTCTTTGGCTTTCTTTGTTCTTCTTTGCTCTGGACACGAGGAGAGACCCATCGTTGCATCTAGGTAGCTGCTTGTGAGCTTTTAAAATCCCAGTTGTTACGCACCAGAGTAGGATGTAGAGCAATGTTTGTGTGTGGTATGTTATGCCTAATGAGCAGCTCCATTTGTGAAGAGACAATGTATTCTCCACTGAATGAGTTTTGGCTCTTTGTCAAAGATCAGATCTGCACAGGTGGGTGGATCTATTCCTGGATTCTCAATTCCCTTCTGCTGGCCTATGTGTCTATCATTGAGCATCAGCATTAGACTTTTTGATCATTTACTATATGTGCTCTCTGAATCTGTTTCACAAGGTCCAAATTTGACAATCAAATTTTCTTCCAGCAAAGGCAAGATGATGTTTCTATAGTGTGCCATTGCAACAAGAGCCATCTTGAGCATAGGTTGTTCTGCTGAATTTAGTTGTTATTATTTTATAGAGCTATCTCTCTACTAAACTCTAAATTGTTTGTAGGCCAGATAGTTTCATTTTTCTCTTTGTATCCACGTACCCTTCTCAGGATCATGGTAGCTAAGAATTACTCATACATGGTATGCTACATAAGCCCCTTAATTATGTCCTTGTATAAAATCAGAAGGCCTAATGTTTCTATGTAATGTTATAGTACCAGCTTTTCCTTAACCTCACCCTAATTTTTTTTAAATAAAAAAGTTATGTGTGCATTCAGTCACAGTCTACTCTAGAGAACATTCTTAGCCATAAGTTATTTAATGTTGAAGCATGTATATTCTTAAAACTGGCACTTGGCACGGGTACAGCATGAGCAGATGTTTATGAGAGTTCCAGAATGGGATAGACACTTAAAGATATTGAGTGATTCAGTGCACTGATTCTGCAAGCTGCTGTCAGAGAGCTGAAAGGCTCGATGGCCTTTTTGTGTATTGCTGTTTTCAGCAATAAAATTTGCATTTTAATCTGCAGGGATGTTCATATCTTCCTGCCAGCTAGTATCAGTGCCCTGTCCAGAATCATCAAACTAGAAGCATGATGGCCTTGACAAATATTTTCATTTCATTTAACAAATATTTCTTTCATCCCTGAAGAGTTAACACCTCCATAACCAGAACTTATATCACTTTGGAGGAGTCTAAAATGTCATTTAAACAAACAAAAGTGAATTTGTAAGACATTATATTGCCATACAAATCAACAATTTTAATAAGGGACTAGTCATAGGAGTCTCTATAGCATCTGGAGTGCATAGAATCCAAAGCACTCAAAGGGGAAAAACATCACCCTTAGTTATCCTTACTCGCTTTGTTGGAAATTACATATGCATATCAGACTAGAAACAGTTCCCACTCAACTTACTTTAAATTCTAATTAAAGAGATTCACACAGTGCTCATCCAATTATACCTATGGAGTTGCTGAAGCAATTTATATAAGAAAGAATATAAATTAACATGGGTTGGCCAATGAATTCCAAAGAACGATATCCAAAAATATATCGCAACACTGAGTTTAAAAGAAAGACAAGCCATTAAACCTCCAATACTTTTAGTTGCTGGAAGGTATTTAAAATGAGATAAAAAGAACAAAATAGGTTCTCTGCTTCACTTTCTAAAATAGCCATCAAGTGAATTTCTTTCCAACATTATCCCCTAAACATGTTGGTAAAATATCCCTAAAGCAGAAACTCTAAATTTCATAAATTGTATGTGTATTTTACTCAATGATATTTAAGAACGAAAATAAGGACAAATGGCACTAAATGTAAGCTTAAAACTTTATAGTTCACTGTAAAAATGCACTGCCGTAGAGTCAGATCCAACTCATAACGATCCCTCTTTGGGTTTCTCAGGCAGTATCACTACAGAATTAGATTAAGTAGATTGACCAACCTTCCATCCAAGATGTGGCTGGTGGATTTGAACCACTAGCCTTCTGATTAACAGTTAAATGCCTTAGGCACTACGCCATCAGAGCTAGAGGGAGAATATTTTATTTACATAATATTGGTGTTCTGGTGGCATTGTGCCTAAGGCATTTGGCTGCTAACCAGAAGGCTGGCAGGCGGTTCAAACCCACCACCCACTCCTCAGAAGGAAGGTTGGACAATCGACTTCCATAGTCATACCGCCTCAGAAACCCAAGGAGGGGTCACTGTGAGTCAGAGGCGGCTCCATGGCAGTGAGTTTGGTTTGGTTTGGAACTTTCATATTCAAGTCTTGTCCTATTTTTCTGTAGTTGTGAAATTCTGTACTCATTTTCTTCCTTCCCTCTTTCAGGTCATGTATGTACATGTTTTTAATACTAGATGTTGTCAGAGACAAAGCATTATTTTAGCACTTAATCTGGAGTAAGAGGAAACTAATTCTTCAGTTTTATTTCTGTAGCTTTGGAAAAGTTTACCATCACTCATCTGTCAGTTTAAACTTTCCCTGGTTTCCATTTCTTATCTGTAAATTTGATATAGCAATAATAATGATTATCTTATTAGATTTTTAAAAGATAACTTGTGTTAAATATGCCTCAATTTAAGAATGAATATTAGCAAATGTCACATTAAAACCAGAGTTTAATATTTATTGATTTTCTTTTCTGTCTACAGACTCTCTTTCTTATTAAGATTATTAATCTCTGTGCAGAGAATTCCAAACTCTATTTCCTTCCCCTCACACACCCCTTTATTTTTCTTTTTCCATTTTATTACCACTGTAGGTGAAAGTTTTCACAGGAAATTAATTTTCCCAATCAATAGCTCATATACAAATTGTCCCGTGAGCTCAGTTGCTGTGCCTATAATGTGTCAGCACTTTCCCTATTTCCTCTCTGGAATCTCCGTTTCCATTCATCTGTTTTCTCTCTCCCTCCTTGTCTTCTCATCTTTGGTCTGTTATAGATAATTCTGAGAAGCACTGTCTTTGTAGGTATTGTTGTGTTTCATAGTCCTGTCTATTATTTGGCTGGAAGGTAGCCTCAGGATATGTCATCAGTTTCATATTAAAAGGTTTTAAATTTTACTTATTCACATAATATAATGCTTAAAAATTTATTAGAATAGATCATCAAAAATTTATGCTCTTATCTTTTACTTTTGCTACTCACTATTATCCCCAAACATATCTATTTTGTTATTGTTTTATTTTCTTCCAATTTATATATTTTGTTCTTTAAAACTTTTTTGTCTCCATCACTTTATTTCTCCTATTCTTTCATGGAACACTGGATTCAAATCTTCAGTTCTTTCAAGAAAGTCACAGAAGCTCATTTTCCTGAGACTGTTTGTATTGCCTTCCAGAAGTCCA
This sequence comes from Orycteropus afer afer, assembly GCF_000298275.1. Taxonomy (NCBI): domain Eukaryota; kingdom Metazoa; phylum Chordata; class Mammalia; order Tubulidentata; family Orycteropodidae; genus Orycteropus; species Orycteropus afer. The sequence goes on from NW_006921892.1 coordinate 446,243, forward strand.
TGTCACTCATCTTCTAATTTTTCATTTTCCATTGTCCAGAGTGTATTTCATTTACTTGGTATGTGATATTCAGACAAGTGTTAACTGTGCTCAGTGAATTGATTGCAACTCATAGCTTCCCTGTAGAATTAGAGTAGAACTACCTCACAGTGTTTCCAAGACTGTAATCTTTAAGGAAAACAGATTGTCATATCTTTCTCCAGTTAAGTGACTATGGGTTTGAATCACTGACTTTTCTGTTAGCAGGTGAGTGCTTTAATTATTGTACCACAAGGAAGTTTTAGATAAGACACAGAAATTCTGAATCTTAACCTAGATGTCAGAAATAAGCCATTATTTCAACTACCTTATGGAAACTTAAACTTTACAGCGTTGTTGTTGTGGTTATGTGTCGTAGAGTCAGACCAGACTCATAGCGACCCCTCCTTGGGTTTCCGAGGCAGTATCTCTACGGAAGTAGATTGCGCAACCTTTGTTCCTAGGAGTGGCTGGTGGGTTTGAACTGCCAGCCTTCTGATTAGCAGTCAAGTGCCTTAGGCACTATGCTACCAGAGCTCATAAACTTTACAGTAGCAAAGATAATTAGAAAGAAAGGTTCTAATAGTGACACTAGAAATAGAAACTTAAGCATTTGCAAAGCTTCCTGGAATGTATTCTTAGTACATTAAGAAACTCTAAGGTACTTGACTGCTAATCAGAAGGCTGACAGTTCAAACTCACCAGCCACTCCTTGGAAAGAAGATTAAGCAATCTACTTCTGCAGTGATATCCCTAGGAAACCCAAAGAGGGGTCACTGTGAGTTGAATCTGACTCAATAGCAGTGAGAATTTGAGCATGGAGATCCTATTTTCTTTTTTCACTACCACATTTCAAGTGCTAATTTTTCCTCAACTATACAAGTTCACTTCCCGAGAGTCAATTTGCATCTTAGTCTCTAGAAGCACAACTCATTTATCTCAATTTCTTTGTTCTTGAGGAGCCTGGTAGCACAGTGATTAAGTGCTCATTTGCTAACTGAAAGGAGTGCAGGCAAGTGTTACAAAGCTCTTTAGGTAGGTCTACTGGTAGGTACCTAGAAGCACTTCACTTCATCAGTAAGCTTCGGCCATGGCACTCAGAGCTCCTGTTAGCTGGTTCAGCAAGCATCACTCTGTCAACAAGTGCCTGGAGGCACCACACTTTTCCAGGAAGCCTCCTTTCCAAAGGCATTCAACTTCCTCACTCTGCTCCTGCACCATCTTGCTCCAGTCTCCTGGTTCTTCTGTCTCCATTTTTCTGCCACTACTCCTCACCATCTGTGCTCTCTCTGGTGTTACAGGCCTCCTTATTTCCTTCTGAGCCCACACCAGAATTGTCTTAGATATTCATAATTCTACCAATTGTCTCTTCAAGACAATCTAAGCTTTTACTACTAGATACTTTAAAACTCTTCCAGCCTCTACCCCCTCTACCCCCTACCCCCTACCCAATGCTTTCACATTTTAGATATCTTTTAGAGAAGAACGATCCTTCGGTATAAAATTCTGTCTTAGTTATCTACTGCAGCTAATACTGAAATACCACAAGTGAATGACTTTAACAAAGAGAAATTAATTCTCTCA
>NW_006921892.1:448479-449014 GCF_000298275.1 Orycteropus afer afer
TTTTTTTTTTAATTGTGATTTGGGTGAAGATTTACAGAGCAAATTCACTTTCCACACAGCAGTTCACATATACTTTAGCTCATGACATTGACCACAGTTTACCACAATGCAACAGCTCCCTTCCCACTTCCTCCTCATAGTTACCTCTTCTCAGTGTCCATCCCTCCATGTACTCTTGGCCCCTAAGCTGTCTCCCGGTGCATAGATAGCACTTCTTTCTCAATGATTGTTCTCTCCAAGGAGTGTATCTACCTCAGGTAAATGTTCAACTCATATGCCTGTCTTGTTTGGCTTGAAACCACAGGTGTGGGTTCAATTCCAGACCTGAAGGGCAGCTAGGGGCCATAGTCTCAGTGGTTCCACCAGGCTTTACCAGACCAGCAAACCTAGTCCCCGTTCTTTTTTTTTTTCTTGTCAAATGATATTGAGTTTTGTTCCATATTATTCTCCCTCTCTATCAAGGATCTCCTACATAGATCCCCTTCCAAGTGGATGACAGTGGTAGCTGGGCACCATCTAGTTCTTCTGGTCTCAT
>NW_006921892.1:449725-450161 GCF_000298275.1 Orycteropus afer afer
TACCATAGTTTGGTTATCCATTCCTCAGTTGATGGACACCTAGATTGTTTCCATCTTTTGGCTGTTGTAAATAGTGCTGCGATGATCATGGTTGTGCGTATGTCTGTTCTTGCCATGGCTCTCACTTCTTTAGGATATATACCTAGCAATGGAATGGCTGGGTAAAATGGCATTTCTAATTCCAACTTTTTTAAGGAATCATCATACTGTTTTCCACAGTGGTTGTACCATTTACAGTCCCACCAGCAGTATATGAGAGTCCCAATCTCCACATCCTCGCCAGAATTTCTTATTTTCTGTCTTGTTGAACTTTGCTACTAGTGCTGGGGTAAGATGGTATCTCGTTGTTTTGATTTTTATCTCCCTAATGGCTAATGATCATGAGCATTTCTTCATATGTTAGTTGGCCACTTGAATATCCCCCTTGGTGAAGTGT
>NW_006921892.1:452784-453328 GCF_000298275.1 Orycteropus afer afer
TTTATTATGTTGAGGAATGTCCCTTCTATTCCTATCTTCCTGAGAGTTTTGATCAGGAATGGTGTTGGATTTTATCAAATGCCCTTTCTGAATCAATTGGTATGATCGTGTCATTCTCCTTTTTTTTTCTTTTTTTTTTTTAAATTTATGTGGTTGATGGCGTTGATTGTTTTTCTAATGTTGAACCATCCTTGCATACCTGATATGAACTCCTTGGTCATAATGAATGATTTTCTTGATAGGTTGTTGGAGTCTATTGGCTAGGATTTTGTTGGAGATTTTTGCAACCATATTCATGAGGGATATTGGTCTGCAGTTTTCCTTTTGCGTGATGTCTTTGCCTGGATTCAGTATCAAGGTGTTCTGGTTACATAGTGCTTGCTTCATAAAATGAGTAAGGGAGGAATACATCCTTTTCTATGCTTTGGAATAGTTTGAGTATGATTGGTGTCAGTTCTTCTCTGAATGTTTGGTAGAATTCTCCAGCAAAACCGTTTGGGCCAGGACTTTTTTTTGTTGCTAATTTTTTTAAGACCTGTTCAAT
>NW_006921892.1:457074-458208 GCF_000298275.1 Orycteropus afer afer
TGTGTGTGTGTTCTAGAAGAAAGTTCTTGTCTCTTCTGAGCTTCCATTCCTGAACAATCATTATGTGATCTAGCATCTCTTCTTCCATCTTTACCTCTTTAGCTTATTTGTTTAATCTTTTTTATATCTCAAAAGAGACTGTCTCAAGAAACACTCTATAGTAATCCTGTCTCATTAACATAAGAAAGACAACCCATTCCCAATGGGATTATAACCAAAGACATAGAGGTTAATATTTACAGCACTTATTTTAGGAGGACACCTTTCAATCCATACCACTCATGTTTCAATACATTGTGTTTAAGGAGTGTCTATTTTTGTTTTAACTATGTAGTTCATCAGCACTATATGATAAGAGTTTCATATGCAATGTTTTAAACACTTTTGCACAATATTATACCTGTCAAGACTTTATTATTCTTATAAATCATTGCAATTCTAATAGTAAAAACTATTAGTTAGTAATATAATTTTTAGGAAAAAAATAATATATATTCTGCAAAAGGAAAACATAATTTAATTGAATTTTTCTATCTAAATGTTCTACTTAGAAATGATAAATCAGACTTTCCAAATAGCTTAAGAATTCTCCAGATAAAACTATTTCTTCTGTTCTTTTCTTTGACCTGTACCATGGCTTCTCTAACCAGCTATATTAATTTTCTGTGCTCCTTAGGTTATATCATAAATTATGCATTTCTAAATTACATCAATAAGACAGGTAACACATATTACAGCATTTTTATTGCTAAGTATCTGATATCTATGTAATAAAATATATGATAAATATATTTTATTATGTATGTTAAAAATTGTATTTTTTTTTTGTCAGATACAAATTTTTAGATTGCATATTATGTCTGAGGATGTTAAATGTCCCTAGAAGTTAGGTGATCAATTTTTGTGGCACCAATTAGATTAAATTATATTATTCAGAGTATTAAGTAATAATTAGAAACCTCAGAATAAATTCAACATCATATACACAGAATACATGGTTAGTGGAATAGACATATCTCTACTTCAGAGAAATTAATGATAAATGTATTGTAAAAAAAATAAGTATGGTTGTATTCAGTTTTAAATTTTAATCATTTACAAACACAATTATCTATAAAATTAAATTTTGTGATA
>NW_006921892.1:459919-461542 GCF_000298275.1 Orycteropus afer afer
AACCCACCAGCCTGTCTGTGGGAGAAAGATGTGACAATCTGCTTCCATAAAGATTTACAGCCTTGAAAACACTATGGGACAGTTCTACTCTGTCCTATTGGATCACTATGAGTTGACGACTGCAATAGTTTGGTTTTGATTTTTAATCACTTTATAAACTCTTTTGGGAACCAAGAGCCAGACTCAAAAATGAAATGGTTAGAAGCAACATTGCATAACACAACGGGACTTTTCTTTAAAACTCTGCTGCTACCTGTTAAGAAGAACTAATGCTGATATTTCTGGAGAATGAATTCCAATAATTTCATTATAGCTTCCACTTGAAAAATTAGATATATCTATTGACAAATTTTAAGGTGCTCTGGTGGCGTAATGTCTAAGGCATTTGACTGCTAACCAGAAAGTGGTTCAAACCCACCTGGCACTCTGTGGAATGAATATGGAGCAATCTTTTTCCATAAAGATTTACTGCCTCAGATACCCAATGGGGGAGTGGTATGAGTCAGAATTGACTCAAAGGCAATGAGTTTTGTTTGATAGTAATATTCACCAGGAAATTAATTAACTACTTAGTCTTGCTGTATTATGTGGCTGCTTCTCAATCCAGTTCTTATGGATATTAATGTAATTAATAAAAACTTCCTAAGGCATTTGACTGCTAACCAGAGGCTGGTGGTTCTGAGGTCACTCCTTAGAAGGAAGATTGGGCAATATACTTCCGTAGGGATACCACTTCAGAAAACCAAGGCGGGGTCGCCATGAGTCCTATTGACTTGAAAGCAGTGAGTTTGGTTTGATAAGTACCTACAAGTAGTTGTTGTTGTTATTGCTGTTGTTCTTACTTGCCGTTGAATTGACTCCAACTCATAGTGACCCTGCGTACAACAGAATAAAACATTGCACAGTCCTGTACCATCCTCAAAATCCTTGCCGTGCTTAAGCCCATTGTTTTAATCACTGGTTCAATCCATCTCCTTTAGGGTTTCCCCTTTTTTGCTGACTGTCTACTTTACCAGGCATGATATCCTTCTCCAAAGAATGGTCACTTCTGACAACATGATCAAAGTAAGTGAAACAATTCTGGCCATTCTTGCTTCTAAGGATCATTCTAGCTGCACTTATTCCATAATAAATTTGTTCCTTCTTCTGGGACTCCATGGTATTTTCAGTATTCTTTGCCAACAACACAATTCAAAGGCATGAGTTCTCCTTGGTCCTCCTTATTAACTGTCCAGATTTCATATGCTTATGAAGTGATTGAAAATATCATGGTTTGGGTTGGGTGCACTTTAAACTTTAAAGCAATATCTTTGCTTTCCAACACTTAAAAGAAGTCTTTTGCAGCAGATTTGCCCAATACAATAAAATGTCTAATTTCTTCACTGTTGTTTCTATGGGTATTAATTGTGGATCCAAGTAAAATGAAATCCCTGACAACTTCAATCTTTTCTCTAATCAATGTGATGTTGCTTATTGGTCCATTTGTGAGGATTTTCATTTTCTTTATGTTGAGGGGTAATCCACACCGAGGACTGTAGTCTCTGATCTTCATCAGTAAGTGCTTCAGTAATCTTCACTTTCAGCCAGCAAAGTTGTGGCATGCATTAACAACCTGAGATATGC
>NW_006921892.1:462060-462741 GCF_000298275.1 Orycteropus afer afer
CCAAGGAGGGGTCGCTATGAGTCGGAGGCGACTCGACGGCAAATAACAACAACAACATTCATGATATAAAGGTTATAAATGTACAAAAATAAAACTCATTCTTCTTGTAATCTATCAGCTCATGTAATCTCTTGAACTCAAAGTATAATTTTAGGATAAATGAGTTGAATATGACATACAACTTTCTTATAAAAACACAACAAAAGTATAAAATCCAAAAAAATGTACATTCATTCAAATACAAGAGTATATGAATTATTTACCCAAACTTGCTTTTCTAATTTTTTTTATTATTGTTACTCATTTCACTCCTGGTGTCACAGTATTCTAAGTAGCTTTTACAGCATTATGGACAGATGGTAAATATAAAGAAAATGAAAGTCAAGTTGAAGACAAATTATGAAAATCTAACAGTGAGTTTCAGATTACTGCTTTCAATATAGAAATTAAATTTTCATAGAAGCAGTAGTATTCTTAAACTTAAGTGCACATCTTGCAAGCAGGGTACAAAAATTGCACATTCATTCATAAAGTGTCTAACAGAATTTTCATTAATATATCAGTTATATTTTTAAAAATCTATGTTAAGGAAGGTTGGGCAATCCTACTTCCATAGTGATACTGCCTCGGAAACCCAAGGAGGGGTCGTTATGAGTCGGGGCCGACTCGACGGCACATAAC
>NW_006921892.1:464543-466254 GCF_000298275.1 Orycteropus afer afer
GTATCTCTAAGGCAGTAGATTGCCTCATCTTCCCTCTCAGGAGTGGTTGGTGGGTTTGACTCTCCAGCCTTCTGGTTAGCAGTGAAATAAATGCCTTAGGGACTACACCACCAGAGCTCCCACAAACATTTCTGCAATTAACAACCTATTCACTGTTCTCTCTCTTTTCAAATCTTCCGATTTGTAAAACCTTCAACTCACTCACTGATCCTTTATAGATGACATCACTTCATTCTTCTGGAAGTAAACAGAAGCTATAAAACTTGCGTCAGGTCATACCTCATACAAATCTACAAATTTTCTTGCAACCCATACTAGCCTATATCTATTTTATTTTTCTCTCCTTGACTATTGAAAAAATATGTCCTTCTGTCTGTCCAAGTCAAAGTTCTCTGACTTTGTTATTTTGGGTTGTTTAACCCTACACCAGGAGCTCTGGTAGCATAGTGCCTAAGGCACTTGACTGCTAACCAGAAGGCTGGCAGTTCAAACCCACCAGCTACTAATCCTCAGAAGGAAGGTTGGGCAATCTACTTCCGTAGTGATATCTCCTCAGAAACCCAAGGAGGGGTCGCTATGAGTCAGGGCCAACTTGACAGCACATAAAAACAACCTTACACCTACTCCAGAACTTTGTTCTTTCAACTGTTTGTATATTCACCTAATCTTTTATCTATACCGTTTTCATGTATCTTCCCTGTCTCATGTATATTTTAACATAATCCTGTGTCACATCTTTAAAACAAATGAAAACACCAACAATACAAAATCCTTAGCTTGGTTCCACCCCTTTTTCTACATCCTTTTTAAAGCGAGCCTGGAAGGCAGAGTGGTTAAGTAATCGGCTGCTGACAAACCCACTAGCTGCTCCACAGAATAAAGATGTGGCATTCTGCTTCCATAAGTATTGCAGCCTTAGAAATCCTACAAGGCAGTTCTACCCTAGCCTACAGGGTCATTGTGAGTCAGAATCTACTCCAGGGCAAGATTTGTTTGTTTGTACACACTTTAACAACTAATATTTTAAAAAGTATTTCCATTCTCATTATATTCAATCTTTACATCCCTCAATGTTTGGAAGACTTTTCTGCCCGTGTACTGAACATATGATATTCTTACTGAGTTCACAAATGACCTCTGGGTCCCTATATTCAATGAAAACCTTTCATTACCTCTATGCTTCCTTTTCTGAAACCATCCATTTCCTTCTCTTCTAAGATGCCTATTATTTTAGCCATTCTTCCTCAGCTGGCTCTCTTCCCTCTTTCCATCCCAAATAGATTGCTGTAGTTTGAGTTTTTCTCTCAGCCTATCTCTTTTTCTAATGTCACTTCACAGTCTTTATCAGTTGTGTATACAGTTATATGCCTGCTATTACCTTAATTACTAATTCTGTATTCTTAATACAAATATTATTCTGCAAATCCTGGTCAGATATCAAATTACTTAGGATCTTTCTCTGGAATTCCTGTATGCAACTACATTTTAACCTATTCAAATCATAACTAAAATTGCCTATCATCTTTTATTACTAATTTTATTTCATAGACTCACATTTAGCCACTTGTTAAAAATAAGAAAATAATTCCTTTGTCTCTGACTTTTCCCTGTTCATTTTGACCCATATCTTTTCCCATATCTCTACTTAATTAACAGTTGTATTCTTTTGTTCTGATTCCTAAATACATACCATTACCATACAATTCATTTT
>NW_006921892.1:467349-468545 GCF_000298275.1 Orycteropus afer afer
TAAGAAGAAGGAGGAGGCCATCCACGTCTCAAAGAATTGGCCAGGGAAAACCTTATGAATAGTAGAGAAAGACTATCTGATACATTACTGTGCAACTTTATGAATAGCCCAGAAACACTGTCTGATAATAGACGAGAATAAGCCACTTAAGTAGGGGGGTTCTCGAAATAGGAAAGAGTGGCATCATCAGAGTAGAACCAGCCTTAATGATATGGATAAGGTAAAACTTTTGAAATCTTCATTTGCTGACATGGCATGACTGAAATTGAGAAGAAACAGCTATAAACATCCATAATAATCAGAAGATGGAAAGTATGAAGCATGAATCTAGGAAAATTGGAAGTTGTCAAAAATGAAATAGAGCACATAAAGATTGATATCCGAAGCATTAGTGAACTGAAATAGACTGATTTGGATCATTTTAAATCAGACCACCTGTAGTCTACTATGCTGGGAATGACAATTTGAAGAGGAATGGAGTGGCATTCATCATCACAAAGGATGTTTCAAGATCTGTCCTAAAGTACAATTCTGTCAGTGATAGGATAATATCCATACGTCTACAAAGAAGACCAGTTAATACGACTATTATTCACATTTATTCAAAAACTGCCAAAGCCAAAGATGAGGAAATTGAAGATTTTTCTCAGCTTCTGCAGTCTGAAATTGATCAAACATTCAATCAGTATGTGATAATTACCACTGGTGACTGGAATGCAAAAGTTGAAAACAAAGAAGAATAACTGGTAGTTGGAAAATTTGGCCTTGGTGACTAAAATAATGCTGAAAATGGCATGATAGAATTTTACAAGACCAACAACTTGTTCATTGCAAATACCTTTTCTCAACAATACAAATGGTGGCTATACACGTGGACTGCACCAGATGGAATACACAGGAATCAGAATGACTCCATCTGGGGTAAGAGGCAATGGAAAAGCTCAATATCTTCAGACAAAACAAGATCAGGAGCTGATTGTAGAACAGATCATCAACTGTTTATATGCAAGTTCAAGTTGAAGTTAAAGACAATTAAAACAGGTCCACAAGAGCCAAAATATGATCTTGAATTATCTGTCCTGAATTTAGAGACCATCTAAAGAATAGATTTGATGCATTGAACACCAATGAATGAAAACCAGAAGCACTGTGGGATGAAATCAAGAACACCATTCATGAAGAAAGCAAGAGGTCAC
>NW_006921892.1:471871-472349 GCF_000298275.1 Orycteropus afer afer
TCCATATGAGTAAGGGTGGGTTTACTCTGATGATGCAGCTCTTTCCCAGTCCTATTTTGAGAGACTTCAATCCATCAGGACTATTCATGAAGATGTGTGGAATGTATCAGACATTGTTTCTTTGCTATTCATAAGGTTTTCCCTGGCCAATTTTTGAGAAGTGGATGGCCTCTTTCTCCTTCCTAGTCTGTCTCAGTCTGTAAGCTGGGTTGATACCTGTGCACTTGTGTTCACCCTACTGGGTTTGAAACACCAGTGGCTCAGCCTCAAGACTCCCATCACCATGTCACCATTGTAGGACAAACCGACAGACAAGATTTTCTCCCTGTTGGAAACGTCTCCTACCACCCTTACCTGGATCACTGCGTCTGACTCCTTGCTGTCCTGGTCCCCAGGCCTATTCTTCTCCTCTCTCCCATTCTCCCACCCTGCCACTTTGGGGCATAGCCTGGGTTCTTTCCCCTCACCTGGATCCCTG
>NW_006921892.1:472449-473268 GCF_000298275.1 Orycteropus afer afer
TACTTTGGTCATGTTGTCAGAAGGGACCATTCCCTGAAGAAGGATATCATGCTTGGTAAAGTGGAGGGTCAGCAAAAAAGGGGAATGCACTCGATAAGATGGATTGACACAGTGACTACAATGATGGGCTCAGGTATAGTAAGGATTTTAAGGCTGGCACAGGGCTGGTCAGTGTTTTGTTCTGTTGTATATAAGGCCACTATAAGTCAGAGACAACTTGACAGCACCTAACAAAAAACAGTAGCAGTCACACTTTGGACCTGAAATTGAAGTTACTCCTGTGGCTTAACTCTAAGCCAAACAATTGACAGGCCTATGAGCTGAATGAGAAGGTTAACATTTGCACAGGGAGAGAAAGCAGAAATGAATAGGAAAGAAGGCCATGGGAAAATGTAATCACAGGGAAGATGTAGGAAAAGAGCTATTACACTGTGGGCATTATAATCAATGTCACAACACAAAATGTGTATTAACTCCTGAATGGAAAACAAATGTACTCTGTAAAATTTCACTCAAATCAAAATCAGAAGTTATACATTTATGTATATATGTATATATATAAAGGTAGGCCATCTACTTCTGTAGAGATACAGCCTCAGAAACTGAAGGAGAGGTTGCTATTTGTAGGACCTGACTCAACGGTAAATAACAACAACAATAACACACACACACACACACACACACACATATGGTGTATATGTATATTTTTGTATGTGTATATACAAAATGTATATACACATACAAAACATATATATATTTGTTGTTGTTGTTGTTGTTATGTGCTGTCGAGTCAGACCCAACACATAGCCACCCCTCCTT
>NW_006921892.1:478484-483799 GCF_000298275.1 Orycteropus afer afer
TGCTCGTGAGACTATGAAATGACACAACGACTGTGGAAAGCAGTGTGGTGATTCTTTAAACAGTTGATACTGGAAATACCATTTGATCCAGTGGTTCCATTACTAAGAATATATTCTAAAGAAGTGAGAGTGAGGACAAGAACAGATATATGTATACCCATGTTCATTGCAGCACTATTTACAGTAGCAAAAAGATGGAAACAACCTAGGTTCCCACCAACTGAAGAATAGATAACCAAGCTAAGACACATGCACACAATGGAATACTGTGTGATACTAAAGAATAATGTAGAATGTACACAACACCACATAACATGGATGAACTTAGAGGACATTATGCTGAGTGAAATAAGTCAATCACAAAAGGACAAATATTGCATTAATCCATTACTGTAAAAAGTCAAGGAAGGGTTTACATATGGAAGGAAACTTTCTTTGCTTGTTATCAGGGGTGGGAGGGGAGGAGAGGGAACGCTCTTATATATTTAATTAAAAAATAAAATAAATAAATAATAATATATTTACTTTTATTAAATATTATTGCTATTCATTTCACACTAGAATGTAAACTGAATGAGGATAGAAAAGATGTCTATTTGGTTTATTGTTATATCCCTGATGCATAGAATATTTCTAGGACAAGGTGTTGTAGTGTGTCATGAATTCTGACTCAGAATATGATACTCAATAAATTTTAATGTTATTCAATACTGAATATTGTAATTATTGCAAGAAACTTGGAAACTTGAAAGAATTGGAGGAATATTTCTTGTAAATAATACATTTCCAAAGTTCCCCCAAGAAATAAAGAAATAGCAAGAACTTTAAATAATTAGTAACACCAAAATAAAAACTCCTGTCTCTAGCAACTTGCTAATGAGACAGACAAAAATACTTCTGACTGCAAATATCTGGAAATAGTGTGTAAAATTTTAACATTTTATGAATGTATAGCTTCAAATAGAATTAAATTATAGCATGTGATTTCAAGAATGCAAAAAAATACATATCAGAGCAGACAGCATACACATGAGTGGATGTATTGGCAACTCTGGGATGGGACAAAGGACCGTTCTAGTAATGACAGGCTCTGGGCAGGGGGAGAATGAGATCTGGGTCAATACGTGATGGAGATAGAACTTAGATACTCATGTAAAGCTGTACTAATTAGTAAAAGGATGAACTAGAAAAAATAAACATGAAGAATCCATCAAGAAGGAAAGGTAAATGAGAAGGATGTCTTTCTACCTCTCTAGGTTTAGAAGCTAAAAAAATTTATCCAGACAATTTACAAACATACACTATGTGACAAATGAGTTCAGAATTGAAATTCACACTGTACTTTTGGTACAGAGCACTCAAACTGAAGAATTATAAAATTAATCCCTTAATATTGACATTTCTTAAGTTCTGAGAAAAGCAAGTGCATAATCCTCACCCGTGTTGTACTTAATTCACACATTAAGTCCTGGATTAAAAATAATAATAATAGCTTATTTTCTGATGGTAGAAAACACCTGAGCATAAATCAGCTTTCCCCAAAAGAGTAAATTTAGATTAATAAATGTTTAAAATAAATAAATAAAAGCCAACGAACAAACAAAAGAGCACTCTCTTAGTGTGTATAACATACTATAGATATAGTTTGTGAGTATGAATCTTATTTATTCCATATTTTTGTATATGAACTTTGATTATTTGAATATTTGAATATGAACTTCAGCTTTCTAAAATCTCTGAGGGAAATTAATGAGTTATCATTTAGAAACAGTAAAATAAATGTTCACGTTATTAAATTGAAGTTGTTTTACTGTTTTATTTGAAACCCAAAGAAATTAAAGTTCCAACTAAAATGTGTCCTTTTTGAATTAAAGCCCAAAGAAAATGAAGCCCACCATCAAACCTCCTTAGTTCTAATTCTTCTTGGCCTCATCCACAGGCATAGATTCCCCAATGAAATAAAGTTGCTGTGACAGGTACAGTTGGGGCTGCCTTTGCTGGAACGGATATGGTTTCTTCAAGAAAACAAAAGTTGAATTAGTCCTACAGTAAGTGTAGTAGTTAACTTTGTGTGACAACTTGGCAGCTGGATGTAGTATCCCCTGTGAAGAGACTGGTTATCAACTCCATGGTGGAATCTACTGTGAGCAGCTTAGTAGCTGCTTTAGGGATGTGATCTGCTTCCTGTATAAGGAGAAGCCTTGGGGAATGGTCTCTAGCTTATGGCACACTTGAACACTGCATGTAGCCATGTCATTGTTCAACAGCCTGTCATGCTCTGCTGACCTTAGGACTTTCAATGGACTTGAATAAATGACCTCCTTGTGGTTTGGTAACATCAGGACTGTGCTTTTTCACTTGGCACCCTCGGGCTTGTCAACATCAGCAGCCGCTGCTGGGTGAAGAAAATCCTCCAGTTTTAGTGGGCCAGAAGCAGGAGGCAGATCTGAAGCCCAAGGTCAAAGAGCTTTCATCCAGCCCCTGGAGCCTGGCCTCCAAACTGTCAGAGAATAAACTTCTGTTTCTTCAAGCCATCCCATTTGTGGTATATTCCTGTCAGAGTGGCACAAGGTAGCCAGAACAGTAAGTCTTCCATTTTCTCTTTAAAAAAAAAGTTAATAAAACCTGCAAATCTGTCACAGTACTGGTCTCAATGCACAAAATTTAAAAGCAAAATCATATCCACTGTTTTTAAAGAAGTTATCCCAGGCCAAGTGTTGTTCACAGAACCTGGTATCATATTTAATTTTGCCAGCCATCAGAGCAGAAGTGGATTTATATACTAAATATTTCTTGTTAGAGGGAATGTAGTTAAAAAAAATCTTGTTTCAGTTTTGCCAGGATAACAAAGTCTACCTTCTTGATTCCTTCTGTCTCTTTGTCCTTCTTGCTGTATTGATTCTGAGAAACCTTAAATTCCCTTATCTGTTTCCCCTGTTTAAATTTTAACTGTTGAGTGCTTCTGTAGAGATTCACAAAATGGTACCAATGGCTTCTGCTACGTTTCCAAAATTTTCAATTTCTCATTACTCATGAAAAATTCATCTGCTAAACTTTTATTTATTTCTAATATTTATTAGCATGTCCACCATAACACTAATTCAAACGTTTTCTCTATATACAAGCTTAAAAACCCCTACTGTAGCATTTTGTGAATTACCTTCACAGAAATCAGAGACACAAAACATAGCATAAAATTAAAATATATAGTAATTAATACTTATATTTTTATTTTCTATATGAAAAAGTTCAAAAAAGTTATTGATTTACCCTATTACACGATTCTTTAAGTACTATAAAAATTGAAAGTAATTTGGAGAAAATGAATGTTTTAAGTTTACAATACTGCTTAAGTATTAAGGCCTTTAGTATAGGCCTGACATAAATAATGTAAAAATTAGAACTTTAAACAGTCAAAATAATTTCTATAGATAGAAATTAAGCTGGTACAATGTTTTTGTTACACTCATTTTGTACTTTATTCTTTCCAAAGATATTGAATAATATATTGTTGTTTTAATTAAACAGTTTTAGTGAAAATGTCCCCACTTTATTTCTGTAGCATTTTCCTCTGTTTTCTTTACAGGACTCCCTTACTCTTAATCCCTGCTCCCACACATGTGTGTGGGCACAGGCTTACACACACACACACACATTTATTTTTATGATATCTCTTCACTAAAGAACAGCAATAATAAGATAAGGTACTTGGCCTGACTACATGACCAAAATAAATTGTCATACTGAAAATCTACTGTTACCATTTGATTCTGACACTGTGAATCTCTATCATACCCTAGAGTTTCAAAATACCGGGATCAATACCCATAACATCCCTGTGGTATCCAGTTTATCCATCTGTAAAGGAGACTTGAAAAAGACCAGCAACAATTTCTAGATAATAAAACTCTCGATTCAAAAACTCCTCAGGGAAGTAAAACCAGTAACTTCTATTATTCTATCTACAATTGTTCAGGTTTCTATAGTCAAAGGAAGTGGCTAGAAGGGATTGGAATAGTTGCTGAATGAGTTACTATCTTATATCAGTTACAGAGCTAAAACTCAAGCCTTACTCAAGCACTGCTATTAGTAATATTTTCTTCTTGTCCAAACACCCACATCTTGTCCAAATAAGTACATTGGGATATTTCTTAAATATTCCTACATAATGACTGTTTCTTATTCACCACACATACAGTTTACACCTAAGGGAGTAAGGAAAAATGTAAGGGAATATCTGTGGGTTTCTTAATTAGTTTACCTTCTCTCTATATTTTCCTAAATCACTTAGTTTTCTTTCAGTATTACAGACCATATATATGTATGTTATAGCTCTCAGACTGTTATATATTTCAGGGCTGTTTCTAGTCGGAAAGTAGTATGTTCTAGGGTCTACAATAATTAAATGACTTTTTTTTTTACGTAGTATATGTATGTGTTGTATAGTTTTCAATTTTTTATGGTAGGCCTAAAGCACAGTTCATCTGTGTCTTAAAAAATATATTAGATTTAACCGATTGGTATCTGTTTCATTGACCTGAATTTGTTAAAAAAAAAAAAAAAAGAAAAGAAAAGCTATTTTGTGACAAGTAAAGTTATCACATTAAACTTTGTGAATCCTTTTAGTTATGACTGTTAAATATTAATATTATATTTAATGCTCATATATTTATCTATATCATTTTCTCTTTTTTTAAGGTGACAATTTTATTAATATTGAATAAATCAGGAAATACATAATTTAATGCTAGAAAAACACTGAAAGATCACAGTAGAACCACTGTTCATAGTGAAATAAGATAAAACCTAAGAAGAAACAATATATCTCAACAATGAATTTCCTTATACTCTGCCAAAAG
This sequence comes from Orycteropus afer afer, assembly GCF_000298275.1. NCBI lineage: Eukaryota > Metazoa > Chordata > Mammalia > Tubulidentata > Orycteropodidae > Orycteropus > Orycteropus afer. The sequence continues at coordinate 483,344 of NW_006921892.1, forward strand.
TTCTTTCCAGTATATACTGTTACTTAGTGCTTAGCTTTTTGTAGTTTTCTTATTCTCAAACTGCCACCATATAAAGTACATATAAAAGTAATATATATAAGCTTTTTTTTTTTACTTTCTTTAATAGTTCAAGTAACCCATTCCCATCTTGTCAGTTCCAACTCATAGTGACCATATAGGAGTATAGAATTATCTATAGGGTTTCCAAACCTTTAATCTTTATGTAAGCAGACTACTGAAACTTTCTCCCCTAGAGCAGCTAATGAAACCACCAACCTTTCAGTTAGCCACTAAGCTCTTAACCACTGCACCACCAGGGTTCCTTAGTTCCACTAGGAATGAAAAAAAAAAACAAACCTCCAGTTCAATTACTCCCTATTTATTTAGCAATTAATGATGTTCATTACTTAGTATTTTCTGTCACCCATAAAAAATTTTATAAATTTTATTAGGTGA
>NW_006921892.1:483899-486973 GCF_000298275.1 Orycteropus afer afer
ATATTTATACCAAAAAAAATTACAAAACTCAGTGCCATGGAGTCGGATTCAACTCATTGCAACTCCTCCTTGGGCTTCTGAGGTGATATCACTACAGAAGTAGATTGCCCAATGTTCCTTTCAAGGAGACATATGCTTCATATCTGATTATGATATGAAATTAAAAATTGATATCCTAGGAACAATAAAATTACATGATATTAATTTATTTGAAAATTTTATGGCCAATTAAGAGCCCTGTTAGTGAAGTTGTTAAGTGCTCACCTGTTGACCTAAAGATTGACAGCTTAAACCCACCAACTGCTCCACAGGAGAAATAAGTTGCAGTCTGCTTCCATAAAGATTACAGCCTTGGAAACTTTACAGGGCCAGTTTCACCCTGTCCTATAGCATTGCTATGGGTAGGAATTGATTCAACAACAATGGGTATGGGTTATGACTTATTAAATATTCTTAATTTACATGAGATCTCTATTTTGTATATTTTGCTAATAAGTTACATTAGAATGATAATCCATACTAATATTTATATTTCAGACAGGTACACCTCTAATTTATGTTCTAAGATGTGTGTATAGTGTTCTATTCATAACATTTAATATTTGGTTAGTAAATCTTGAACTATTTAGTTGATCACAATACACCCTGATATTATTACTGATATTTCAATATTGATATTGTTAATTTGCACTAGAAATGCAATAATTAGGTAATAATCATTTTTGTGCAACAATAAGAGGATGAAAACAACAATAAAAATAACTATGGAAAAATTAGAGAAATATGATTATATGAAAACTATTTTGTGATTTGTATTAGTTTGCAATATTCCAAATAATTTTTCAGATATTTCTATCTTTGATCTCCATTAAATCCAAATAATTCACCTTTCAATCAATCTCAGAAATTCTCTGGTAGAGTCATGTATTAAACCTGCACATCACTGGACATAAGACCTCAAAATTTGAAGAGATTTACAACTATTTCTCTTCCATCTCTCTTGTTTCTTTATTCCCATTGTGTGTGCTTACTTAGAGTAGTCTCATTTCTTGTTCCTGACCCTTATCAAGAGTCAGTAGTTCAAATAACTTCATGATTCCTTCACCTACATATGAATAGTCTGTCCTTTTAATAACTCATATAGAAAAAGAAGGAATCAAGGATGAACAACGAATTATGTTATCAATCTAATTATTAAAAAAAATCTAAAAGCACATTATGATCCCTAAAAATGTATAGCATAAATAATAAATGAGATTCTTGAAGTAGAGTCTATGTATATATTATTTCATCTAAGTGTAATAATAGACCTTCTAAGGTGAATAATATATATGTCAAACATTTTTGCAATTAAGAATAATTCAGTATATCAGCAAATTACAGGAATAGGAGATATGTAGATGATACTGAAAGACAGAAGTAGAAAAAGAAGAAAATGTAGAAGATGAAAGAGGAAGACAGGAAATAGTATAAAAATTTAAAATTTTCTATAAGTTTCATCTAGAGAAGAAGAGAGAAAAGAGTCATGTTCTCAAGGATACCTTTTATTTTGAGGAGAGATCAACAGAATATTATTTAGGTAAATGTTGGTATCTTGTTTTTGAATTAAAGTAATAGAATCCACAAACTGAGGAGAAAGCAATTTCATTATATGACCGAAAATAAATCAAATAGAAAAGAAAAGCAACACATCCAAGTACATCTTATGTATAATATACTATTTTAAAAATAGTGTCAATTTATCATATTCTTCCAAAAGTGAGCACACAGAATTTTCCTACTAAGAAATATTAGCTGGAGAATTGGGTGTAAAATTAAATTACAGATATAGTACTTACAAGAAACTACTTGAAGTCATAAAGAAAGTCTTGATGTAAGAAACATATACGTTAAATTTTATTACACTCTTGCCCAATGCCATCCATTCTATTCTTTCCTGATATGGTGATGACTTCAAGGGAAAAACACATTTCCCTTTCTGTCTTGGGAATAGGGTTTGGATGTAATATAGCTCCTGTGAATGAGATACAACAGCACAGAATTTAGAACTGAAGCAGGCACTATCTTTCTGCAATTGAGATATTTGTCAAGGAAATTTTATAGCTGCCATGCTTGTGATTACTGGGCTGCAATTCTAGTGTCTATGTACTAGAATCATGGGTGCAAAGTAGCAGTGGTGGTAGCAGAAGTAGGATGGTATGTCCTAGGATACAACGATTTAGTGATGTTTCCCTGACTTCCTCTCAGCCAGCCCTACTGATTATGTTTAACTATCTAACTCTTGAAATACCCACATTGACCTTGTTTATTGAACTAAGAATTGATACAGATAGACAAAGAGAAGTAAGTAAATACAAGTGAAAATAAACCAAAAGACAAAGGACTAAATGAGATAAAGAATCATGTTATATTTATATTGTTACACAAATTCTATAAAAATTACATAATGTGATCGGATGACTCCTGCCTCATTTCCAAATTCTGGGCCATTGTACTGCATTCACAGAAGCTATTTGAAGCTGGGAGAGGCTGAGAAATACAGTTTTACCCATCCTTTTACTGTTATGGGAGCATAAAATAAATGGAGTTGAATGCAAGTGAAATAAACAAAAACTAATGCATGTTTCTCTTATATGCAATTTTTCTTTTATAATTACTTAATTTTAAAAAGTTCCTCATAAATATCATAAACTTTGCTTTTATTTTCAACGCAATCTGGAAATTTGTTTCTATGTAGTAGTTAAATTTAGTAGAAGAGTTTATATATGGTGTGTAATGTCTATGTTTTTCTTTTCTTTTTGCATGTTTATGGAAATTTTAAAATAATTCATGTACTTGTCTACAAAGATATCTTTAAAATATTTTTAAAAGTAGCATGTACAAGACATATTCTCTGATTTTATTTCATTTCAAATTAAAATAATTAATTGGATTTCAAAATCACTGCTTGAAAATGATAGTATGTTCATCGCTCAGTAACTTACATCAAAGACAAAATAAATCAGAAATTTTAATTATCAGGAAAGCTATGAATAGCAGATAATTTCAAACAAAAATATTTACTCACACTAAAA
>NW_006921892.1:491698-492806 GCF_000298275.1 Orycteropus afer afer
TATATATTTGTGATTTGGGTGAAAATTTACAGAGCAAATTCACTTTCCATGCAGCAGTTCACATACTCTTTGTCTCACCACATTGACCACAATTCACCCCAATGAAACAGCTCCCCTCCCACTTCCTCCTGATAGTTACCTCTTCCCTGTGTCCTACCCTCCATGCATTCCTGCCCCCTGAGCTGTCTCCATGTGCATAAAAAGCACTTCTTTCTCCCATGATTGTTTTCTCCAAGGAGTGTATCTACCTCAGGTTAATGTTCAACTCCAATGCCTGTCTTTTGTTTGGCTGGAAGCCACAGGTATGGGTTCAATTCCAGACAGGAAGGACAGCTAGGGACCATAGTCTCAATGGTTTCACCAGGCTCTATCAGACCAGAAAACTTGGTCTCCCTTTTCTTTTCTTCTTTTTTTTTTTTTTACAAATGATTTTGAGTTTTGTTCCATATTGTTCTCTCTCTCTATCCAGGATGTCCTGTATAGATCCCCCTCTGACTGGTTGACAGTGATAGTTGAGCACCATCTATTTCGTCTGATCTCACAGTCATATAGGCTGCAGATCACATGGTGTACCCATGGCTAGGACTAATTCTTTCCATGCATTTTTGGTTTTCTTCATTCTTTTTTGCTCTGGATGAGGAGATACACATTGTTGCATCTAGATGGCTGGTTCCAAGCTTTTATGATCCCAATCACTACTTGTCAAAGTAGGAGGTAGAACAATGTTTTGTGTAGTATGTTATGTCAGTTGAACTTGATGTCCCCTATGAGTATGGTCCTGAGCCCACAGGTTCATACTCACTCACTTTGGGTAGCTAGCTTTGACCAAAAAGTGACTACAACCTTGTCCCTTGTCAGCTCTACTATCACCTGGGAATTCAGATCATACAAATACACTTATAGGACTATTGTCTGCCAACCCTATACATGGTCTACAGTACACTACAGTACAGCTTGATAGACATACCTAATAGTTCAGCCCGTCCACCCATCTATCCACCCGTATACCCATATTTGCCTTCACTGACAACACAGTACTGTATGTGCAAAAGGGTTCATCTTTGTTGTCTGTACCTCCCATGTACCTCTCTATGTCTTCCTCTTCCTC
>NW_006921892.1:495790-497022 GCF_000298275.1 Orycteropus afer afer
CAAGCTACAATTCAAGTTCAGGAAAAATGCTTAGTCTCTCTCCCAGCCTGCCGTCTCTCAGCCAACAGTGTCTCTCAGTCTCTCTCCCAGCAGTGTGTGTCCCTCGGTGTCTCTCTCAGTAATGCATGTTTCTCACATATGTTTCCCAGCAGTGCATGTCTCTCAGGAGAGCATCCTTCTTCAGCCAGCAGTCAGAGAGACTTCTTCTGCCTCTAGGAGGCCTCCTTTTGAGCCTGGCAGGGTGGCCAAACCAACCAATCATAACATCAGAATTCTAAGCACCTGAGAGAGACCAGGAACCTCCCAGAACATTGCTTTGTGTTATGCCCAACAGAAAACCCCAGGTGGATAACTTTTACAATCAGGAGATCCTCAGTTGCACACAACAAATTCCACCACAGAGTTTTCCAAGACTTATGGCTAGAAAAGCCATACCAAGTAACTTACTACACTGCAATAGCATTATGATCCAAGAAGATGCTTTGCAGTATTTCAATGTTTTTCAATTCATTAAGGCTTGATTTATGGCCTAACATATGGTCTTTCTTGGATAATGTTCCATGTGCACTGGAAAAGAATGTATATTGTGATAATATTTGGTGAAATTCTCTGTAGATGTCTTTAAGGTCTAATTTGTGGATTGCATTGTTTAGCTCTTCTGCATCTTTGTTGAGTTTCTTTCCAGTTGTTCTATCTTTCAATGAAAGTAGTGTATTGAAGTCTTCCACTATGACTGTGAAGTCATCTATTTGCTTTTGCAACGCTTTGAAAGTGTTATTTATGTATTTTGGGGATCTTTCATTGGGTCCATAGATATTTATTATGGCTATATTTTCATGTTCAATTGATCGTTTAATCTTTATATAATGTCCTTCCTTTTCTTGTATGGTGGTTTTTTTCTTAAAGTCAACTTGATCAGAAATTAATATTTCCACTCCTGCTTTTTTTATGGTTGCCATTTGCTTGATAAATCTTTTTCTAACCTTTGATTTTTAGTCTATTTTTGTCTTTGTCTCTAAGGTGTGTCTCTTTTAGACAGCATATTGCTGGGTTTTGTTTTCTTATCCAATCTGCAATTGCCCTTCTCTTGAGTGGTGCATTTAATCCATTAACATTCAGTGTAATTAGTGACAAGTATGAATTGATTTCTGCAATTTTGTGTGCTTCTTTCATGGTGATCCAGGTTTCTTTGTTCCGTATTATTTTCTATGCTGAGCTCATTATGTTTATGA
>NW_006921892.1:498122-500410 GCF_000298275.1 Orycteropus afer afer
AAAAAAAAAAAAACTGCAATATCTGGGGAGAGGGTGGTAAGAGAATAAATGTAGAGAAGGAGAATTATGAAGAAAAAATGAGAAAAATTCAAAAAGATAAACAAGGAATGGGTTAACCATGAGAAAGAGGAAAAAAAATGGCAACCAGGGACAGAAAAAAGAAAAAAAAAAACAAAACTGAAAACTAGAACATGGGAGGAGAAGAATAAAGAATAAGAGTAAAAAGCAAAATGATAATAATAATAGTTGTTTAAAAACAGACGAAAACAAACAAACTAAAAAAGAGAAAAAAAAAAAAAATAGGGCAGGGTGGGGCAGGGCACCCAGGCTCACTCTGAGCAGGATGGAATTACTGCCAGCCCCAAAAGTGGGTGGGAGTGAGGGATGGGTGCACCTCCATCCACCAAGAGGGTGCGGGGTATAAGAGTAACATGGGTAATGTCACACCTTTCTAATCCTCTAGGTCTGGAATGTCCTTGGGGTTCCTATTAAGAGGGGCCTTTTCTGAAATCCCTAGAATCTGGGAGAATGCTGTCACTTTAAATATCCAAAATGGTCAACCTAGTTGTAAACATTCAAAATGGCTGCACCCTCCAGACAGACAAAAGTCCACAGCTCAGCCCTCTTCTCTCTTCCTCTTTTATTCCCTCATCTGCTCACAGTCCTCCGTGCAGTTCCTGGGTAGCAGGGCTGATTTTTAGGTTAATTCTTAGGTCCTATCACCACTTGGCAATATCCAAGCTGTCTGTGCCTTTAGGATCACTGCCAGACTGCAGCTCAGTATAACTTCTTTTTTGGTGTTTTCATGCAAATTCTTTTGCTAGTTGGAGTTTAGTCCACTTCTGAATCCTTCCCTTCAAGGTTCATGGGTCCAGGATTGTCTTCTGTATCTATTTAATTGGTTCTCCTTTTCTCTGTTTAAGAGGGTCTGTGCAGTCTTTCTCCCTATTCTGTCATCTTAATGGAACCCTAAGCTATGTTTTTAAGGACTGATAATATTATAGAAGCTCTGGTAGCATAGTGCCTAAGGCACTTGACTGCTAACCAGAAGGCTGGTGGTTCAAACCCACCAGCCACTCCTCGGAAGGAAGATGGAGCAATCTACTTCCATAGTGATACTGCCTCAGAAACCCAAGGAGTGTTCTCTATGAGTTAAATCCAACTCAACAGCAATGAGCTTGATTATTATAAGCTCTGAATGTTAGACTAAATTTTAGGCAAATTTAAAGAGAACCAGCCTATTTTCAATCACAAGTGCCTAATAATTTTCTGTATTTTTAACCTTCATTGCCTGCAGATAAAGAAAATGTACTCATTTTGTCCTCTGCCCAAAGGCTTTTAGATAATGTCTTCTATAATGTATTTGTGTATTTGGGTGTTGTTTGTATGTACAGTACATCTGACTCAGAAAGGTGGTTTGACAATTGACATTAATGACATATTAGACTCACTGTTACTGGTCATTTCTTTTACTGATTTTGAACTAGTGGAAAATCTCTGAGAGTTGAAGACAGAGATTTTCCTCCAAATTCACTTTTAACTACCTCTGTATCTTTGCACATTGTTTAACTCTTTTGTGTTTTTAAAATAAAGAGCAGTAAGTAGATATTATCAAAACTAGTGTATCAGTTAGGTTGCCTTAGGTTGTAAGAAACCAAACAATTAAGGTAACTAGATTAAGCAGTAAAGAAAGAATATGTCTACCTTTGTTTTAACAGGCCTTTGCACATACTTGTGAAAAATGAGGTTACACTCATATTTCCATTATACAAGAACAATTTGGCAATTTTATTTTGCCTCTTAAATTTGTTAATCAATGTTTCATAGGTCACTGTTGCAAATAAGAAAGATTCATTCTTATAAATTCAGCATATGCTACTCTCTAAAACCTATTGCTTTGTGCAGGTTTCTATGGTGCACATTAACATAGAATCTAAGTATTTTGTAGCATTTCAAGAATTCTTTGAAATCCTTCATGATTATTTGGGCACTGCTTTAAAGGACACAACCATTGGTATAAAGTAGTTCTTTATTGAATGCACCCATAGCATCTAATAGTGGTTTTGTTCTTTTATCTTCAGAGAGTGGCTCAGAGACACTCGAAAAAACATTTTTAGGATAGTTATCTAATATTATGCTAAAATCCTATCTTTTTGTAATATACAAAAAGTCTTAACTCATGTGAGCGTGTGCATGCCTCTGTGTGTGAGTGTGTGTGTGTGTGTACATGAATGCATCTAACGTGGGGCATAACACCACTTTCTAATAGTTCTAATAGGTCCTATGTC
>NW_006921892.1:508872-513391 GCF_000298275.1 Orycteropus afer afer
AAAAAAAAAAAAAAAAACTTCTCAAGGCCGAAAGGACTTGATATTAACTAATATTGAATGATTAAGAAGACAGGAGAAGAGAAAAGGTAGAATTAGGAAGAGTTGCTTGATTATTTTGTGACATATGGGAAACAATTATTGTCCCCTGACAATGTAACTCTTATATACTGAATAACTTATCATAAGTATTTAAGAAATAGACTTAAGTTTGCAAATTATTTGGCATAATTCTTCATGTCTTAAGTCACTTTGGTGACCAAGGTGTGTTTGTCATAAGCCATGGCATTATCAGTCACCTCATATGCATGTGAAAGCTGAACAATGAATAATGAAGACAGAGCAAAAAATGATGCCTTAGGATTATAATATTGTTGAATAATATTAAATATACCACCAAATGCCAGAAAAATTAACAAATTAGTCTTGGAAGAAGTACATTCAGAATTCTCCATTGAAGTAATGATTGTGAGATTTCATCCCACATACTTTAAACATGTTATTAGGAGGGACCAGTCCCTGGAGAAGAACATCATACTTGGTAAACTAGAGGGTCAGAGTGAAAGACAAAAACCCTCAATGAGATGGAGCAAGACAGTGGCTGCAATAATGTCTTCAAACATAGCAATGCTTTGAAGATGGTGCAGAACTGGGTGGTGTTTCATTCTGCTGTACATAGGGTTACTATGAGTTGTAATTGGCTCAACATCACCTCACAATAATAACTTCATGTTGCATTCAGGGAAGCAATACTTGAAGATTCTGCTAACACATTGACAGATTGCACTTTTGGGATATTAACTGCAGATGAATTATATTTTCTTTTAAATGGTGAGGTGCATCATTCATCTCCCACCTCTAAAAGGGTATATAAATGTTTGGTTTACTTTGGAAAAATGAGCAGCACTATTCATTTATGCATTTCCTTTCAATATTGGGAATACTAGAATATCAGGGACACAATCATAGGAAATTACGAAAGCAGAATGCTTGTGGTTACTTTGTCCATGAGGATTTATATAACTACAAATGTATAAAGAGATAGAATTCATGTCCATAGACATAGCACTAGCATGTGAAGATCAAAAAAGTAATTATATAAAAACCTCAATAATATCAGAAAAATTGATGACATATCTATTCAGAAACAAAAAGATTGTTAAAGTAGATGTTATATCTTATAATGTAGATAGAATACTGTAATCTAGACCTAATTTTTTATATGAATATAGTGGATTTAAGAGAAATAATTAAATAAAATATGGGAAATAAATTATAACATTGATAATTTACTTTGGGTGAAGTTCAAACAAGTTAATGTAGCCTTATAAAATTGTGTCCATTACTGTTTTAGAATAAACTTTCCATTAGAAACATATTGAGATTATTAAAGTTATTGTGTATTTCTGATATTAAAGAAATATTATTATTATTATTGCTATTATTATGTAAGTAAATTATCAATTGGGGAAAAAGAGACAGAGTAGAGAAACTGATAAAGAGAGGAAAAGAGAAAGTAGTTAAAGAAACAGGGGTAGTGAGATAGGGAGAAAGAGAAAGAAACTATGTCAGAGGCTTATACCTATAAATAGAATAGGTTATTTGATAGAATCTGATGGATTAAAAACAATATATCGTTTCAAAAATAAAAGGAGGTTTTTTTTTTTTTTTCTTTTTAATCAGAAAACAAAAATACATATAAGGAATAAATTGTGGTTTAAAATCATTCCAAAGAAAGGTGATCCCACAGAATGTGGAAATTATCAAAAAATATCATTAATATCTCACGCAAGGAAAATCTTACTGAAGATAACGTAAAAACAGTTGCAGCAGTATATTGACCAGAGAACTTACAGAAATAAAGCTGGATTCAGAAGAGAATGTGGAATGAGGGATATTACTGCTGATGTCAGATGGATCATGGCTGAAAGCAAAGAATACCAGAAAGATGTTGACTTGTATTTTATTGACCATGCAAAATCATTTGATTGTGTGGATCATAACAAAGTATGGATAACATTGAGAAGAATGAGAATTCCAGAACACTTGATTGTGCTCATCAGGGACTCGTACATAGACCAGGAGGCTGTCGTTCCAACAGAACAGGATACTGCATGGTTTAAAATGAGGAAGGGAGTGAGTCAGGGTTGTATGCTTTCTCCATACTTATTCAATCTGCATTCAGAGGAAATAATCTGAGAAGCTGGGCTATATGAAGTAGAACGTGTCATCAGGATTGGAGGAAGATTCATTAACAACGTGCAATACTCAGATGACACAACTGTGCTTGCTGAAAGTGAGGATGACTTGAAGCACTTATTGATGAAGATTGAAGACTACAGTCTGTAGTATGGAATACACTTCAATATAAAGAAAACAAAAATCCTCACAACTGGACCAATAAACAGCATCATGATAAATGGGGAAAAGATTGAAGTTGTCAAGGACTTCATATTACTTGGTTCTACAATCAACACTAATGGAAGCAGCAGTCAAGACATCAGACAACCTATTGAATTAGATAAATCAGCTGCAAAAGATGTCTCCTTGAAGACTAAGGTGCACCCACTCTTTGGAAAGAAGGTTGGGGAATCTACTTCCATAGTTATAACACCTCAGAAACACAAGGAGTTGTCACTATAGTCAGATCCGACTCATTGGTAGGGTATCGTTTTTTATTTTAACCCAACCTATGGTCTTTTCAATCGCCTCATATGCATGTGAGAGCTGGACAATAAATAAGGAAGACTGAAGAAGAGTTGATGCTTTTGAGTTGTGGTGTTGGTGAAGAATACCAAAGTACCATGGACTGCCAAAAGAACTAACAACTCTGTCCTGAAAGAAGTGCAGCCAGAGTACTCCTTGGAAATGAGAATGGCCAGACTTCGTCTCACCTACTTTGGTTATGTTGTCAGAAGAGGCCATTCCCTAGAGATGGATATTATGTTTGGGAAAGTGGAGGGTCAACGAAAAAGGGGAAGGCCCTCAATGAGGTGGATGGACACAGTGGCTGTAACAATGCGCACAGGTATAGCAAGTATCGTGAGGCTGGCACAGGATCAGACAGTGTTTTGTTCTGTTGCACATAGTGTCACTATGAGTCAAAGATGACTTGAAGGTACCTAACAACAACAGCAACTAAGTATACTTAAAGATTTTAATGGGTAGTTTGCATTTTCAGGTTTCTCAAAATTACATATGATAAATAAAGTCATCAATAATGGAAGATTATGTACAAAAGGAATCTTAGTAAATAAAATAGCTACTGAATTCCTCAACTTGTTAAATAAAAACTATCAAACATCTACTTGCATGATATTTAGGAAATATTTTTAGTGACCTTAGTGTGCCTGAGATAAATTTGCTGTTCATAATGTCTCATTCATATTAATGATAGAGAACATGAAGAGCTTGGGGTTTTACATTCATTATAAATTCCTTTCTATGAGGAAAATGAAACAGTCTTGGCAATATAAGTCCTGTTCATTTCACTTCTTATGTGTTCACAAAGCCATTTGGCCTGTAGAAACAGAGATTATTAGATCATGCTAGAATTTTTGTTATAAGAGTACTATTCTCTTGGGTCATGTCTATGGAGCTTAATTGTATTCAATCACATTGTATTATATAAAGCATAGTTGTTCTAATGCACCTCATTATTCTACATGCAGTGCAACAGTGATTCAAAATTTAAGTTGATTAAGTTATTTCAACACGTAATTCACACACAAATAAACACTCTGAAACACAGAATACATGTTGTTAGGTGCTGCTGAGTCGGTTTCAACCCATCACATGCAACAGAATGAAACTGTCCCATCCTGTTCCATCCTCATAATCATTGTCATTCAGGAGCCCATTGCTGTAGCCACTTTGTTAATTCATCTCATGGTGTATCCTCCCCTGTTTTGCAAACCAACTACTTTACCAAGCATTATACACTTCTCCAAGGGCTGATCGTTCCTGATAATATGATCAAAGTACCAGAGATGAAGTCTGGCCATTCTCAAGTTTGAGGAGCATTCCAGCTACACTTCTTGTTCATTCTTCTGGTAGTCTACGGTTTATTCAATATTCTTCATCAATACCAAAATTCAAATGCATCAATTCAGCCTTCTTTATTCATTGTGTGCTTTCACATGTATATGAGGCTATTGAAAAGGCAATGACTTAGGTCAGGTGCATGCACCTTAGCCTTCAAAGTGTCACTTTTCCTCTTTAACACATCAAATGTTGTTATAGCAAAGTTATCCAATAAATACAATAATCTTTTCATTCTTGGTATCATAGGCATTAATTGTTGATCCAAGTAAAACCAAATCATTGACAACTTCAGTCTTTTCTCCATTTATCATGATTTTGGTTAGGCTCAAGTTGGATGAGTTTTGTTTTCTTAATGCGGAGGCTTAATGCACACTGAAGACAATAGTCTTTGATCTTCTTTACTATGTGCTTCAAGTCTTCTTCACATTCAGCAAGTTTGTGTCATCTGCAAATCACAGGTTCATAATAAGTGTTGTTC
>NW_006921892.1:514381-515134 GCF_000298275.1 Orycteropus afer afer
TTTTTTTTTAACTTGGGAAATCCAAAATATGTTCTCCCCCTTTGATTTTCTAACTCCAGGTCTTTACATATTTCATTATACTTTACTTTCTCTCCTCAAGCTGTCCTTTCAAATCTTCTCTTCTGCTCTTTTACATTATTACTTCTTTAATTCACTTCAGCTACTTTCTATTCAAGAACAAATTTCAGAATCTCTTCTGACATCCATTTAGATTCCATCTTACTTTCCTGTCTTTTTAATGACTTTTTGCTTTTTTCATATATGATATCTTTGATGTCATCCACAACTTCCCTAGTCTTTGGCCATTGGTGTTCAATGTGTCAAATCTATTCTTCAGAGGGTCTCTCAATTCAATTGGGATATATTCAAACTCATATTTTGCCTCTCCTGTATTAAATTTTCTTCACCTCCAACCTGAACTTGCATATGAACAATTGATGGTCTATTTCACAGTCAGCCCCTGGCCTTGTTCTGCTGATGGTATTGAGCTCTTCATTGTCTCTTTCCACAGATATAGTTGATTTTATTCCTGTGTATTCCATCTGTCAAGGTCCATGTGTATACCCACCATTTATAATGTTGAAAAAAGTTACTTACAATGAATAAGTCATTGGTCTTGCAAAATTATATCATTCAATCTCCAGCATCATTTCTATCACCAAAGCAATATTGTCCAACTACCACCAGAGGAGCTCTTGTGGTGTAGTGCCTAAGGCACTTGACTGCTAACCAGAAGGCTGGCGGTTCAAACCC
>NW_006921892.1:515389-516965 GCF_000298275.1 Orycteropus afer afer
AGATTTTTAAATACTCTTTTTGGTGATGAACATGATACCATTCCTCCTCAATTTGTTTCAATCCTGGTATTTTGGTTACCTAGTGCCACTCTGACAAGAATACACCAAATGAGATGGCTTGAAGAAATAGGAGGTTATTCTATTACAGTTTAGAGGCTTTAAGTCCAAATTCAAAGTGTCAGCCTCTAGGCGCTGGGTAATAGCTCCTCAACCTTAGGCTTCAGCTCTGCCTCCTGCTACTGGCTCACTGAAGCTGGATGCTTTCTTTACTCAGCTACTGGCTGCTAAGGCTGACAAGTAAAAAGGCACAGTCCCAATGTTACCAAACCACATGACAGGCCATTATTTCAAATCCATTGAAAGTCCCAAGGTTGGCAGAACATGGCATGCTGCTGAACAATGACACAGCTACATGCAGGGTTCCAGTGTACTGTAAGCTAGAGACTGTTACTCAAGCCTTTTCTTTATGTATGGGAAGCAGACCACAGCCCTAAGACAGCTACTCAGCTTCTCACAGTAGATTCCACCATGGAGTTGATTACCAGTCTCATCGCGGGAAATACTACATCCAGCTGCTCAGCCATTCAACCAGGCCCAGCCAAGTTAACAGGCAAACTTAGCTACCACATGTGGCATGGTAGATTATATGACTGCCTGATACAAAATGGCCAATACAAGTTCATTTCAGCTCTCTAAAGCTTAGGATATCAATCTTTATTAGTTGCATTAGATTTGTGACATCTAATTTTCCTCGATTCATGCTTCATACATTCTATGTTCTAGTGACTAATGGATATTTCCTGTTGTTTCTTCTCATTTTGAGTCACGTCACATCAGCAAATGAAGATTTTAAAAGTCTCACTTCACCCACCTCATTCAAGTCAACTCTGCTCTGAGGAGGCAACTCTTCCTCAATGGTAATTTGACTGCCTTCCAGTATTAGGGGCTCAACTTTGGGCACTATGACAGACAATGATTCAGTAATATTCATAAGGTTTTCAGTGGCCATTTTTTAAAGAAATGGACTGCCACTTCCTTCTTCCTAGTTTGTCTTAGTCTGGAAGCTCTGATGCAACTTGTCCAATATAAATGTTGACCCTGCTGGTATTTGAAATACTGGTTGCATACCTTCTAGTATCACAATAATACACAAGACAATACAGTGGGACAAACCAAAAGATGAGTGATGTTAAACTACATAAACTTATTTTTTTTTTTATTTGAGGAAAAAAAAGCACAAATTGAAATATTATGTATAGAATGACCACATTCACTTTGTTATTGTTGTAGCACATACTAAATCTATCTATAACTAGAGAATTGCTCTCTTTTTTTCAATAAAATATATATTTGAAAATATCAATAGTAAAATTTATTCCAATCAACCACTTTTATATTATATTTTTAAGTAAGAAATAATATGGCAGGATATACTACTTAATCTCATATCAAATTATCTTCACTGCCATACCATAGATGCAATAGGAAAATAAAAATAAGAAGTATATATCTTCAGTGATTAGATTTTATTTTCCCTGTCTTAGAAATTGAAAAAAAAAATATATATATATATATA
>NW_006921892.1:518100-519668 GCF_000298275.1 Orycteropus afer afer
TTTTTTTTTTTTAGCTTTCTTTCTTTCTTTTCTTTTTTTGATGATTGTTCCTATGTGTTGATGCAGTGTGGTGGTTTTTGATTGCTTGCTTTTATTTTGTTATGGTTTTTCTATATTTTTTTTTTTCTAACTGAGTGGGGGAAAGCAGCCATGCCCATAGTTAACAACCACAACCACATCTCCTACAGCTCCACTTACTGAGAGCCATCACTTCCTTCTCCACAAATGGTGAATGACAAACAACCACTAAGAAGAGTCTGACTCACTCTTAACTGCTCTTTGCAAACAGTTACCAGAGATAAAAACACAAAGTCAGAATGTCTCGGAGACAACAGATCGTCACTGTCCACACAAAGAAGAAAGCTAAGTCAGTAGAAACAAAAGAGAAGGATAGAGACCCAAAGTACATCTCTGAAGAAGAAGCAGCATTGGAATTCCCTGAGAAGTACTTCAAAAGAATTATATTTAGGTACTTTCAAAGAACTGAGAGACAGATCAAGGAAAGCACAGAAAAAATTAAGGAAAACAGAAAAAATCTTAGACCAATTTTGGAAGAAAATGATTTTTAAAAATCACAGGTAACCTCAAAGAAAAGTGATAAACTTTCAAATCACAAAAATAAGAGGACAAGCAGAAATATTTAGCAAATACTAAACCAATAGGAAAAAAAGAAATGATAACATGATTCATAAAATGAGTTCAGCACAGAAAATTATACAGAACAAAGAAACCAAGAACAACATGAAAAAACAAATAACAAAATGACAGCAATCAATACATACTTGTCAATAATTACCCTGAATGTCAATGGATTAAGTGCACCATTCAAGAGACAGGGAGTTGCAAACTGGATGAGAAAACATATCCCATCAATATGCTGTCTATAAGAGACACACCTTAGAGAGAAAGACAAAAATAGACTGAAAAGCAATAATTGGAAAAAAGATTTATCAAGCAAATAGCAAACAAAAAAAGAGCAGGTGTGGCAATAACAATTTCTGATCAAATTTACTTTAAGACAAAAACCACCATAAGAGACAAGGAAGGACATTGTATTAAAAGATTTAAAGATTGTATTAAAAGATCAATTGAACAAGAACATATATCTATTATAAATATCTAATGACCCAATGAAAGTGCCCCAAAATACATAAATCAGACTTTAACAGAATTGAAAAAACAAATAGATGACTCCACAGTTATAGTGGGAGATGTTAATACACCATATTTTAATGAAAGAGAGAATAACTGGTAAGAAAATCAATAAAGATGCAGAGAGATAAAAAATATAATCCACCAACTTAACCTTATAGACATCTACAGAGCATTTCACCCAACAATAGCACAATATACATTCTTTTCCAGTGCACATGGAACATTCTCCAGGAGAGACCATATATTATGCTATAAAACAATCTTTAATAAATTTAAAAGCATTCAAATACTGCAGAACATCTTCTCAGATAACAGTGCTATCAAATTAGAAATCAACAATAAGAAGATCCTTAAGAATGACTGTGTAATAGAAGAAATTAAAAAATGAAATTAAAAAATTCTTTGAATCAAAA
>NW_006921892.1:519823-526993 GCF_000298275.1 Orycteropus afer afer
CCTACAGTCACTAGAAGAAAAGAAATAAAGATTTGAGCAGAAATCAATGAAACAGAAAATAGAAAGACAATAGAAAAAAAAGTCAACAAAGCTAGCAGTTTTTTTTTTTTTTTTTTAAGATTAATAAAATTGACAAAACACTGGCAAATTTAACAAAGGAAAAGAGAGAGAGAATACAAATAACAAGACCAAGAAATAAAATGGGTGACAGCCCAACAGAAACAATTGAAATAAAAAGGATAATATGGGGATACTATGAAGAATTGTACTCTAATAAATTTGAATATCTGGAATAAAAGGACTGATTTATAGAAACACACCACTTACTTAAACTAAAACAGACTGTGGTGGAAAATTTCAACAGACCCATAGAGAAAGAAGAAATTCAACAGGTCAAAAACAAATTTTCAACAACAAAAAAACCTGGCCCAGATGGTTTCACTGGAGAACTCCACCAAACATTCAGAGAAGAACTGACACCAATCCTACTCAAACTATTCCAAAACATACAAAAGGATGAGATTCTCCCTAATTCACTCTATCAAGCAAGCATAACCTTGATACCAAAACCAGGAAAAGGTATCACTCAAAAGGAAAACTACAGACCAATATCTCTCATGAATATAGATGAAAAAGTCTTCAACAAAATCCTAACCAATAGACTCCAACAGCATATCAAAAAGATAATTCATTATGACCAAGTGGTCAGATATGCAAGGAGAGTTCAACATTAGAAAAAGAATCAATGTCATCCACCATATAAATAAAACAAAAGAAAAGAACCACATGATCTTATCAATCAATGAAGAAAAGGCATTTTATAAAATCCTACACCCGTTCCTGATCAAATCTCTCAGCAAAACAGGAATAGAAGGGACATCACTCAACATAATAAAGGGCATATATGCAAAAGGAACAGCCAACATTATACTCAATGGTGGAGACTAAAACCATTTCCCTTGCAAACAAGAACCAGACAAGGATGTCCTCTATCACCACTTTTATTCAACATTGTATTAGAAGTCCCAAGCAGGGCAATAAGGCAAGAAAGAAAAATCAAAGTCATCCAAATTTGTAATGAAGAAGTAAAACTACCCCTGTTTGCTAACGATATGATTCTATACCTAGAAAACCCAAGAGACTCAGTCAATAATCTACTGGAACTAATTGTGAGATTTAGCATCGAGACAGGATACAAGATCGACATCCAAAAATTGGTTGGATTTCTCTACACCAGCAAAGAGATAGCTGAAAAAGAAATAAGGAAATCAATACCTTTTACAATACCTACCAAAAAATAAAATACTTGGGAATAAATCTTAGCAGGGACACAAAACACCTGTACAAAGAAAACTATAAAGGACTTCTTCAAGCAACCATAAGAGATCTACATAAATGGACGAACATATCATGCTTGTGGATAGGAAGATTGAACATTGTCAAAATGTCAATTCTACCCAAAGAAATCTATACATTCAGTGTAATCTCAAGCCCCTTTAACATTCTTTAAGGATATGGAAAAGCAATCATACATTATTGAAGAATAAGAACAAAGTAGGAGGTCTCACACTCCTGGCCCATGAAACCTACTATACAGCCACAGTAGTCAAAACTGACTGGCATTGGTACAACAACAGACATGCACTACATTGGAATAAAACGGAGTACCCAGAAATGGATCCTTTGACCTGTGGTCAGCTGATCTTTGACAAAGAGCTGAGATACATTAAATGGGGAAGCGGTTGTTTAATAAATGGTACTGACAAAACTGGATATCCATTTGCAGAAAAATGAAACAAGATCTTTACCTCACACTTTCCACAAAAACTAATTCCAGATGGACCAAAAACTTAAATATGAAACTTAAAACTATATAGTTCCTCAAGGAAAAACTAGGGGCAAATTTAGGGACCATAATATATGGCATAGGAGCTCTGGTAGCATAGTGCCCAAGAGCACTTGACTGCTAACCAGAAGGCTGGCGGTTCAAACCCACCAGCCCCTCCTCGGAAGGAAGATGGGGCAATCTACTTCCGTAGTGATACGGCCTCGGAAACCCAAGGAGGGGTGGTTATGAGTCAGGTCCGTCTCGACAACAACAACAACAACAATATATGGCATAAATAGACTATAAAACATACCCCAAAATGCCTAAACAGCAGTAGAGAAAGTAGATGAATGAGACCTTCTAAAAATCAAATTTTTATGTGCTTCCAAAGACCTCTCCAAAAGAGTCAAAAGAGAACCTACAGATTGGGAAAATATAGACATCAATGACATATATGACAAGGGACTTGTGTCCAGAATTCTTAGAAAACTCCAGTTCCTCAACAACAAAAAGACAAATAATCCAATTAAAAAGTGGTCAGAAGACATGAATAGATATTTCAGCAAAGAGAATACTCAGGCACCAACAAACATATGAAGAAATACTCACCAACATTAGTCATTAGAGAGATGCAAATCAAAACAATAATGAGATACCATCTTTCCCCAATACTAATAGCAAAGTTCAACAAGACAGGAAATAATAAATGCTGAGAGATTGGGACACTCATACACTGCTGGTGGAACTGTCAAATGATACAACCATTGTTCAAAGTAGTATGGTGATTCCTTAAACAGATGGAATTAGAAACGCCATTTGAACCAGCCATTCCATTAGTAGGTATATATCTTAAAGACGTGAGAGCTAGGACAAGTACAGATATATACACCTCTTTGTTCATCACAGCACTATTTTCAATAGCCAAAAGATGGAAACAACCTAGGTGCCCATCAGTAGAAGAATGGATAGCCTAACTATGGTATATACACACAATGAAATACTATACAACTCTAAAGAATAAGATAGAGTTGGCAAAACACCACATAACATGGATGAACTTGGAGGACATTATACTGAGTGAAATAAGTCAATCACAGGACAACTGTTGTATTAGTCCATTTTTGTAAAAATCAAGGAAAGTTTTATATGTGGAAAGAAATTTTCTTTGTTGGTTATCGGGTAAGAGGAGAGGGGAGGGGAGGACACACAGTTAGATAGGTAGAGACAAGTATTCATTTGGGTGAAGAGAAGGATAACATACCAAATGTGCATAATCAACAGGGTCACATTGAGGAAGAGGAAGACATAGAGAGATTTATGGGAGGTACAGACAACAAAAATGTACCCTTTTTCACATATCGTACTGAGTTATCAGTGAAGGTAAACATTGATATACAGACGGATAGATGGGTGGATGGGATGAACTATTAGGTATATCCATCCAGTAGGAAATGTGCCCAAGACCATGTATAGTGTTGACAGACAATGTTTCTACAAGTGTATTTGTATGTTCTGTGAGAATTCCAAGGTATATAGTAGAGCTGACAAGGAGAAAGATTGTAGTCACTTCTAGGCCATAGTCAGTTACCTAGAGGGGGCAAGTAGTTGAACCTGGGGGCTCAGGACCATAGTTTCAGGGGGCATCAAGTTTAATTGGCATAACATACTACACAAAAACATTGTTCTATATCTTACTTTGGTGAGCAGCGATTGGGATCTTGCAAGTGACCATCTAGATGCAAAAATGGGTCTCTCCTAATCTATCCCAAAGAAGAATGAAGAAAATCAAAGACACATGGAAACAATTAGTCCAAGTGACTGGTACACCATGTGATCCTCAGCCTATATGTCAATGAGACCAGAAGAATTAGATGGTGCCTGGCTACCACTTTTAACCACTCAGAGGGTGATCTCTGTAGGAGGTCCTGGATATAGTGGAAGAACAATGTGGAACAAAACTCAAAATCATTAAAAAAAAAAAAAAAAAAAAAAGGGGACCAGGTTTGCTGGTTTGACAGAGCCTTATGGAACCACAGAGAATATGGCCCTTAGTTGCCTTTTAGGCCAGGAATTGAGCCATCCTTGTGGCTTCCAGCCAAATAAAAGATAAGCATATGAGCTGAACATTTACAACAGATAGATACAATCCTTGGAGAGATCAATCATGGGAGAATAGAAGGGCTGTGTATGCACAGGGAGTTGGCTTGGGGGAGGGAGTGCATTGGAGGGAAGGGCACAGGGAAGAGGTATCTATGGGGAGTAAATGGGAGGGAAACTGTTACATTGTGGTAAGTTATAGTCAATGTCATGTGACAAAGTTTATGTGAGCTGCTGTATGGAAAGTGACTTGCTCTGTAAAATTCCAGCAAAATCACAATAAAAATTAAAAAGAAATAATAATAATTTAAGAGCAGCTATAAAAAGAATGTGTACCATAACCCAATCCTCTAGATTAATAATAAATGACATAGGATATAAAATTGGAGTATTATCAGAGTGAGATTATAAGTTTTTATTTTTGCTTCTTTTGTTTTATATTGGGTCATTTAAAAATCACAGAACAAAATAATAATAACAAAACAAAAAAGTAAAAAAAAAGCTCCAAATTGAGAATCCTAATCTAGTGTTTTTAAAATACAACTTAATAATAGCTTTTATCATTTAATTTTCTACTGCTGGGAACACATTCTGAATTGTCTAAGAAAAATATAAACCACAATTTCTCTCTAGAGTATTTTATTTTCATGTAAGAAAGGCTAGCACTTAAGATATTTAAAATGGATCAATTTAATTATATTTAGAGACAGAGAGAGTCCAACAGTACTTAACCTCCTGTATTTTGGAGTCATAAATATCTGAGTTACCGATTAACTCTATTATTTAGTGAATATGAAACTTATACTTTGGGCAAGTTAATTAACCTTGCTAAGCCACCACTTCCTCATCTAGACCTACAAGGATATAGACAAATCCATTATTATAGTTGGTGACTTCAACATTTCTCTATTAGTAATTGACAGATCTAGGAGGCAGAAATCATTAGTAATTTAATTGAACTAAATAGCACCATCAATCAGCTGGATTTATTTTATATTTATAGGAAAGTTTGTCTAACAGTAGCAGGATATGCACTTTTTCTCATGATCACATGAAACATTACCCAAGATGAACCTAATTCCAGATTCACTTTAAGTATTGGATTACTGAGAAAGTAAAATAAGGAAAGAGGAAAATAAAATTAGGTATTACATTCAGTTTTTTTCTTTTTTTTTTTTTTAATTGTGATTTGGGTGAAAGTTTACAGAATAAATTCTTTACACATAGCAGCTCACGTACAGTTTGTCTCATAATATTGACATACTGACTGAAATTGCCCATAGTGCAACAGCTCCCCTCCCACTTCCTCCCCATAAACAACTCTCCCCATGTCCCTCCCTCTCATGCACTTCCACCCCCAAGCTGTCTCCCTGTGCATACATAGCCCTACCACTGTCCCATGATTGCTCTCTCCAAAGAGTACATCTACCCCATGTGAAAGTTCAGCTGATATGCTTGTCCAGTGCTTGGCTGAAAGCCACAGGAATGGGCTCAATTTTAGACCTGAAGAACAGCTAGGGGCCATAATCTTAGTGGTTCCATCAGGCTCCATCAGAACAGCAAAGCCAGTCCCTCTTTTTTTTTTTTTTTTTTAATGATTTTGAGTTTTGTTCAACATTGTTCTCCCACTCTATCCAGGATCCATCACATATACCCCTTCAAGCGGTTGACCGTGGTAGTCGGGCACCAACAAATTCTTCTGGTCTCAGTCATACAGGCTGAGGATCAAATCATGTACCAGCTGCTTGGACTAACTGTCTCCATGCATCTTTGGTTTTCCTCACTCTTCTCTGCTCTGGATGAGGAAAGACCAATTGTTGCATCCTGATAGTCGCCTGCAAGCCTCCAAGATTCTAGTCGCTACTCACCAAAGTAGGGTGTGGAACAATGTTCTGTGTAGTATGTTATGTCATCTGAGCTCAATGTCCCCTGCAACCATGGTCACGAGCCAACAAATCCAACTACTCACTCCCTTTGGGTAGCTGGCTGTAGCCAAGAAGTAACTACAACCTTGTCCCTTGTCAGCTCTACTATACACATGGGAATTCTTATAGAACATACAAGTACACTTGTAGAAGAATTGTCTGCCAAACTTATACATGTTCTTGGGCACAAACCTTCTGCATGGATATACCTAATAGTTCAGCCTGTCCACCCACCTATCCATCTGTATATCAATGTTTGCTTTCACTGACAACAGAGTACTGTATATGCAAAAGGGTTCATCTTTGTTGTCTGTACCTCACACACACCT
Source organism: Orycteropus afer afer (assembly GCF_000298275.1). Lineage (NCBI taxonomy): Eukaryota > Metazoa > Chordata > Mammalia > Tubulidentata > Orycteropodidae > Orycteropus > Orycteropus afer. The sequence continues at coordinate 526,003 of NW_006921892.1, forward strand.
CTCTATGTCTTCCTCTCCCTCAATGCGACCCTGTTGATTACTTGCATTTGGTATGTTGTCTTTCTCTTTACCCAAATCAATACTTGTCTCTACCTATCTATCTAACAGTGTCCCCTTCCCTCCCCTCTCCTTCCACCCCTGATCACTAACAGAGAAAATTTCTTCCCATATATAAACAGTTCCTTGATTTTCACAAAAATGAACTAATACAATATTTGTCCTTCTGTGATTGACTTATTTCACTCAGCATAAGGTCCTCTGAGTTCATCCATACTATGTGGTATTTTGCCAATTCTACATTATTTTTTAGGGTTGCATAGTGTTCCATTGTGTGTATAGACCATAGTTTGGTTATCCATTCTTCTGTTGATGAGCATGTAGGTTGTTTCCATCTTTTTGCTATTGTAAATAGTGCTGTGATGAACATGGGGGTGCATATATCTTTTCTTGTCCTGCCTCAATTTGGTCAGAAATTAATATTTCCACTCTTGTTCTTTTTTGGTTGCCATTTGTTTCATATATCTTTTCCAACCTTTGATTTTTAGTCTGTTTTTGTCATTATCTCTAAGGTGTATATCTTGTAGGCAGCATATTGATACGTTATATTTTCTTATCCAGTCTTCAACTGTCTGTCTCTGTGTGGTGCATTTAATCCATTGACATTCAGTGTAATCATTGACAAGTACGAATTAGTTGTTGTAATTTTGTTATGTGTATTATCAGGGTGTCCCTGGTTTCTTTGTTCCATATAATTTTCTGTGCTGAATCATATTTTCATTTATTTTGTTGCTATTGTTTTAGTATTTGGTAAACATTTGTGCTTGTCCTCTTTTTTATTCTGATGTGAAGGTTTATCATATGTCTTTGAGATTACCCTGTGACTTATTATTTTCTTCCCAAGTTTAGAACAGTCCATTCTATTTTGCAACTCTCTTGACTTCACACACAGAAGATAATCCTGAACCCCTGAACCTTGAAGAGAAGGATATAG
>NW_006921892.1:544901-551700 GCF_000298275.1 Orycteropus afer afer
AGATATATCCACACCCATGTTCATTGCAGCACTATTTACAATAGCCAAACATGGAAACAACCTAGGTGTCCATCAACTGAGGAATGGATAACCCAACTATGGTACATACATACAATGGAATACTATGGAACGCTAAAGAATAATGTAGAATCTGCAAAACACCGCATAAAATGGATGAACTTGGAGGACATTATGCTGAGTGAGATAAGTCAATCACAAAAGGACAAATATTGTATTAGTCTATTATTTTAAAAGTCAAGGAAATGTTTATCTATGGAAGGAAATTTTCTTTGTTGGTTACCAGGGGTAGGGTGGGAGGGTAGGGAACACTGTTAGATAAATAGGGACAAGTATTGATTTGGGTGAAGAGAAGAGCAATGTACCAAATGAGAGTGACCAATATGGTGGCATTGAAGAAGAGAAAGACATAGAGAGGTACATGGGTGGTACAGACAACAAATATGAACGCTTTTGCACATATAGTACTGCATTGTCAGTGAAGGCAAACATGGGTATATGAGTGGACAGATGGGTGGACAGCCTGAACGATTAAGTATGTCTATGAAATGGGGAGTGTATCCAAAAACATGTATAGGGTTGGCAGACAATGGTCCTATAAGTTTATATGAATGATCAGAATTCCCAGGTGTATAGTAGAGCTGACAAGGGGCAAGGTTGTGGTCACTGCTTCGTCACAGCCAGCTACCCAGAGGGACTGAGTAGTTGAACCTATGGGTTTGGGACCATAGCCACAGGGGAAATCAAGCTCAATTGGCATAAAATACTATACAAAACATTGTTCTACCTCCTACTTTGGTGAGTAGTGACTGGGATCTTAAAAACTAGCAAGGTGCCATCTAGATGAAACGATGGTTCTCTCCTCATCCAGGGCAAAGAAGAATGAAGAAAACCAAAAATTCATGGAAACAATTAGTCCTAGCAACTGGTACGCCATCCGATCTGCAACCTATATGACTATGAGGTCAGAAGAAGATGGTGCCCGGATACCACTGTCATCCACTTGGAAGGGGATCTATGTATGAGATCCTTGATAGAGAAGGAGAACAATGTGGAATAAAACTTAAAATCACTTGGAGAAAAAAAGGGGGAGGCAAGTTTGCTGATCCAATAGAGCCTGTTGGAACTGCTGAGACTATGGTCCCTAGCTGCCCTTCAGGTCTGGAATTAAACCCACACCTGTGGCTTCCAGGCAAACAAAAGACAGGCATATGAGTTGAACACTTACATGAGATACATACATTCCTTGGAGAGAAAAATCATGGGAGAAAGAAGGGCTGCTTATGCATAGGGAGACAGCTCAGGGGGAAGGAGTACATGGAGGGATGGACACAAGGAAGAGGTAACTATGGGGAGGAAGTGGGAGGGGAGCTGTTGCATTGTGATAAATTGTGGTGAATATCATGAGGCAAAGTATATGTGAACTGCTGTATGGAAAGTGAACGTGCTCTGTAAATTTTCACCCAAATCACAGTAAATAAATAAATAGATAGATAGATAAATAAAAGACAAACCACCAGCAAATTTAAATAAAGAAAGAAAGAGAAGATTTAAAAAACCTAAATAAATAAAAGAATGAGTGATGCCACAACAGAGCCAATCAAAATTTTAAAAAAAAGGATAATAAAAGAACACTATGAAGGAATGTACTCCAAGACATTTGAAAACCTTGTATAAAATGACAAATTTCTAAAAACCCAAGACCTACTAAACTAACACAGACTGAAGTGGTATAAAATTTGAAAAGGTCTATAAAAAAGAAGAAATTGAACAGTTCATAAAAATAAATAAATAACGTGTCCTGGCCTAGACAGCTTCACTGGATCATTCTACCAAACATTAAGAGAAGAGCTAACACCAATACTACTCACACTTTCCAGAACATAAAAAAGGATGAATACTCCCAAATTCCTTTTATAAAGCAAGTATAGCTCTGATATCAAAGCCATGCAACAATATATCACTAAAAAATAAATTAATAGACAAAATTCCCTCATGAATAAAGTTTCAAAATCTTCAGCAAAATCCTAGCTAATACATCCTAATACTACATCAAAAATAAATAAATGGTAATATATCATGGCCAAGTGGGATTCAGACAAGGTATGCAAGTGTGGTTCATCAGAAAAACAATCAAGGTAAGCCACTGCATAAATAAAGCAAAGAACCACATGATCATATCAAGTGATGCAAAAAAGGCATTTGATAAATCCAACACCTATTCCCGATAAAAGCTCTCTGAAAAATAGGAGTAGCAGTGACATTCCCCAAAATAATTAAGAGCAGATATGCAAAAGAAGTAGCCAACATTATTGTCAATGGAGAGATACTGGAAGCATTACCTTTCTGATCAGAAACAAAACAGGAATGCCCTCTCACACCATTCCTAATCAATACTGTATTAGAAGTCCTAACCAGGGCAGTGGGGCAAGAAAGAAAATAAAAGTCATTCAAATTGGTAAGAAATAATAAAGCCATATGTATCTGTACATAATATAAATTCTACACATAGAAAATCCCAGAGACTCAGCAAGAAAACTACTGAATCCAGTTGAATGAATCATCAAAGTGAGAGGGTACAAGATCAACATATAAACATCAATCTGATTTCTCTATATCAACAAAGAAATCTCTGAAAAGGAAATCTAGAAAAAAAAATAATTACAAAGCTACCAAAAAGGATAAAATCCTTAGAAGTAAGTCCTACCAGAGACACAAAATCCTAGTACAAAGAAAGGTACAAAACACTACTACATAATCTAAAAAGACCTATATAAAATATAATATGCTCATGGAGAGGAGGATTGAACATTGTGAGGAAGTCAGTACTACCTAACTATGTAGATACAATAAAATTGTGATCTAGATTCCATAAATATTTTTCAAGCAGATGGAAAAACAAATCATTAATTTTATATGGACAGGAAAGAGACAATACATATGCAAAGCATTACTACAGAAGAAGAGCAGAGTATGAGGTCTCACACTTCCCAATCTCAAAACCAACTCTATAGCCACGGTATTCAAAACAGTCTGGTACTGGTACAATACCAGACACATAGACCTTTGGAACAGAATTGAGAGCCAAGAAATAGATTCATCTCCCTGTGGAAAGCTGATCTTTGACAAAGGGTCAGAATCCATTAAATGGGGAAAAGACTATATCTTTAACAAATGGTGCTGGCAAAATTGGATGTCCATTTTCAGAAAAATGAAATAAGATTCATATCTTTTACATCATATATGAAAACTAACTCAAGATGGATCAAAGACCTAGACATAAAATATAAAACCATAAAGATCATAAGAAAAAAATAGAGAAAAACTCAGAAGCCATAATTTATGGCATAAATAGACTTTCTAACATAACCAAAAATGCACAAACAGCAGAAGATAAACTAGATGATTGGGAACTTCTAAAAATTAAATTCATATGCACATCAAAAGACTTCTCCAGAAGAGTAAAAAGAGAAGGTACAGATTGGGAAAAGAAATTCAACAATAACATATCTAACATAGAATGTAATTCTAATTTTTTTTAGAAAACTTCCACACCTCAACATCAAAAAGATAACCAATTCAATTTAAAAAGGGGCAGAGGACATGAACAGATACTTCACTAAAGATACTCAGGCAACCAACAAACACGTGAAGAAATACTCACATTCATTAGCTGTTTAGAAAGATGCAAATCAAAACAACAATGAAATATCATCTTACCCAACAAATGTAATAAAGTTCACAAGTCAGAAGACAACAAATACTGGCAAAGGGTGCACATAGATTGGAACTCTCAACTAGTAGGGGACTGTAAAAGACTGAAAACCACTGTGGAAAATGGTAGGAAACTTCCTTCAAAACATTTTGAAATAGATATATCATTTGATCCAACAATCCTACCACTAGGTATATGTCCTAAAGAAATGAGAGCTGGGGCACAAACAGATATGTACACACCCATATTCATTGCAATACTACTCAAAATAGAAAAAGATAGAAAAACCAAAGTACACATTAGTGGAAAAATGGCTTAAGATGTTTGGTTACATACAAATGTACATTCAGTGGAGTTTACTTAATGAGATATGGCCAGAAAGATAAGAAATTACCATAGTAAAATGTTTTGAGATATTTTTTTATTTAAAAAGAAAGAGGGAGAGAGAAAGAGAAGGAATATAGCCATTTATTGTTCTTCGTTGCTGTAGCATTGAATTCAACTCCAGGTGACCCCCTGCATGCAGAGTAAAATTGCTCCAAAAGCTACAATTTTTTTCAGAAACAGATTACAGGACCTACCTCTCAGGCATACCTGGGTGGGTTTGAAGTGCCAACCTTTTGGTTAGTAGCCTAGAGCTTAACCATTGGTGCCAGCCAGGGATTACTATACCCGTAATAACACTAAACTAAAATAAAGGTGTAGCAGACATCAACCTGATGAAGTGTGGGTAAAGGGCGAAGAGTAACAAAATGCTAGTTTGACAGGTTGCATTAATAATAATAATAATAATAATAATAATAATAATAATAAAATCCTAGAATCAACATGTATGCTTTCTGAATAAACAAAAGAACACAAAACAATTAAAAAGATATCTTAAGGAAAATTCTATTAGGCAACTATTAGCCAAAAAATCTGATATAGCTTTATTAACAACAGTAAAAAAAATATTTAATGGAAAAATAAGGGAAAAAGAGGATCACTATATTGTGATTTATTTTACAATTCATTAAAATTATACAGCATTTAAAAATATGCATGTGCAAAGTACAATATCAAAATAATTGAAGAAAATATTAAAAAAACTGTAGGAAAATATGTAGAACTTCACAACTACTATGGGAGATTTCTACACATTTATCTTAAATATTGTTTAAAGAAATCAGCAAAGATAAAAGAGATCTAAAAATAATGAGTTACATTTCTGGGTCATATTGTGATTTATACAAGCAATGATTAAAAAGCACACAATTTTTATAGCAACTAAACAAGAAGCATTTACAAAAAATAATTGTCATTGACCATAAAACTACCCTCAACAAATTTAGAAAGTAGGTGTTATATGGAGGATAATCTTTGATGAAACTACAATTAAGTTACATAATAATAACAAAACAATTATTCCACATTATATAAAATTTTTAAAAATTCTGTACCTAATGATTTAAAGAAGAAAGAATAATCAATATTATAAAAATAATCAGAAATGGAATGGATTGAATATGCTGCATAGCAATACTTCAGCATGTGTAGGAACTCAAACTCAGGTGCTTGATTCCAGTAAAATGGCTGGCCTGGGTATGAGTCCAGGCTCCATTTAAACCTTTGCTAATTTATCTTAATAATCTGTGACCTAATACAAACTTAAAAATTTATGACTAAAGAGACTTTTTTTTCTTTGTGATCAAGCCAAAGATATGGGAAGAATATGCTGTTAATAGTGTCTTGGTACCAGTGGCTTATCAGATATTTCCAGTACCAAATGCCCTTAGGAAATGCATTGTTCATATAGATACTTTAGCAGAATGCACTTAAAAATGAATGTTTTGTAATCATCCCATGGCCTCCATGCATACTCATTGTAGTCATGCACTCTTGAAATTTAAGCTTGTTCCCAATTCTCTATATCACATAATGCTTATACCAATTTTGTATTTGTTGTTGTTGTTGTTGTTGTTGTTGTTCTTGTTAGATACTGTCAAGTTATCTCCAACTCATAATGACCCTATGCACAGCAGAATGAAACACTGCCTGGACCTCTGCCAGCCTTATGACCCTTGCTATACCTGTGCCCATCACCACAGCCACTGTCAATCCATCTTGTTGAGGACTTTCCTCTTCTTTGTTAACACTCCACTTTAGCAAGCATGAAATCCTTTTTCTAGGAATGGTCCCTTCTGACAACATGACCAAAGGTGGGTGAGACAAAGTCAGGCCATTCTCACTTCCAAGGAGCATTCCGGATGCACTTCTTCCAGGACAGATGTGTTAGTTCTTTGAGCAGACCATGGGACTCTTAGCATTCTTCTCCAACACCACAACACAAAAGCATCAACTTTTCTTTGGTCTTCCATGTTCATTGTCCACTTCTCACATGCATAGGAGATGGTTGAAAATACCATGGCTTGAGTCAATCACACCTTAATCTTCAAGGAATCACTTTGTTTTTCAGCACTTGAAAGAGGTCTTTTGCAGCAGATTTGCCCAACACAATCTGTTATCTGATGTCTTGACTGCTGCTTCCGTTGGTGTTGATTGTAGATCCAAGTAATATGAAGACCTTGACAACTTCAATTGTTTCTCTATCTGTTGTGAAGGTGTTTTTTGGACCAGGTGTGAGGATTTTTGTTTTCTTTACATTGAAGTGTGATCCATACTGCAGACTGTACTTGTTAGTCTTTATCAGTAAGTGCTTCAAGTCCTGCTCACTTTCAGCAAGCAAAGGTGTCATCAGTATATTGCAGGTTGTTAAGGAATCTTCCTCTCATCCTAATGCCATGTTCATCTTCATATAATCCAGCCTCTCAGATTATTTGCTCAGCATACAAGTTGAATAAGTAGGGTGAAAGATACAACTTTGAATCACTCCCTTCTTGATTTTGAACCATGCAGTATCCCCTTGCTCTGTTTGAACAACTAGCCTCCTGACCTATGTACAGGTTCCTCATGAGTACAAGAAAGTATTCTGGAATTCTCATTCTTCTCAATGTTATCTATCTATCTATCTATATATATATATATATGTGTATATATATATATATATGTATATATATATATATATAT
>NW_006921892.1:551809-573833 GCF_000298275.1 Orycteropus afer afer
ATATCCCTTGTTCCACATCCTCTTCTGAATCCAGCCTGCATTTCTGGAAGCTCTCTGTCAATATACTGCTGCAACCATTTTTGAATTATCTTCAGTAAGTTTTTACTTGCATGCAATATTAATGATATTCTTCAATAGTTTCCACATTCTGTGGGATCACCTTTCTTTGGAATGGGTACAAATATGGATCTCTTCCAGTCAGTTGGCCAGGTTGCTGTCTTCCAAATCTCTTGGCATAGCCAAGTGAGTGCTTCCAGAGGGGCATCCCTTTGTTGAAACATCTCAATGTGTATTTTATCAATTCCTGGAGACTTATTTTCTCCAATTCCTTCAGTGCCACCTCACCTTCTTTCTTCAATACCTTTGGTTCTTGATCATATGCCAGTGTCATGTGGTAGTGATAGTTCATGATTTTAGCATACCAATATGCCTATTCACTTCCCCTTCTTTCAATTATTTGGTTTCATTTTAAGAGACCTAATGTGTCACTTTGAAGTGACACATTCTATGATGTCACTTTGAAGATTAATGTGCTCCTGACTCAAGCCGTGGTATTTTTAATTGGCTCATATGCATGTGAATGCTGCACAATGAATAAGGAAGACTGCAGAAGAATTGATGCTTTTGAATTATGGTATTGGTGAAGAATATTGAATATACTATAGACTGCCAGGGAGCTCTGGTGGTAGAGTGTCCAAGACCTTTGACTGCTAACCAGAAGGCTGGCTATTTAAACCCACCAGCCACTCCTCAGAAGGAAGATTGAGCAATTTACATTGGTAGACATACTGCCTCAGAAACCCAAGGAAAGATTGCTATGAGTTGAACTTGACATGAGAGCAGTGAGTTTTTGGTTTTATTTTGTTTTGTGTTTATAGACTACCAGGAGAATGAACAAATCTGTCTTGGAAGAAGTATAGTTGCAATGCTGCCTAGAATTGGGAGAGGTCAGACTTCATCTCTCATCTTTGGTCTTGTTATAGGAGGAACCAGACGATGAAGAATGATAGCATGCCTAGTAAAGTAGTAGGTCAGCAAAAAATAGGAACACCCTCAATAATTTGATACAGTGGCTATAACTATGGGCTTAAACATAGCAACGATTGTAAGGATGATGCAGGACTGGGCAGTATTTTATTGTGTTGTAAATACGGTAGCTATGAGTCAGATCTGACTCAATGACACCCAACAGCAAAGTATTAACAGTTCCAAATGATTTTAAACCTTCAATGAACCTCTTTGTTATTACCTTTAAATAGAGTAGAGTATGCATTCTCACTCTTTGACATCTAATAGTGTCAGATATGTGGGATTGGAAGGTGCATTATCTTCAGTGGTCCCCACATGATCACTTTACATTCAAAGCTCAAGTACCAGCATGGGCCATTGTAACCCTTCCATCTCCCTAGATGACCCCCTCCAGGTAAACAACCTCTCAAATCAAGATCTTCCTTGCTTACTTGAAATTCTTTGAGATTTGTTGTTGGATTTTGTCTGTGTATTCTCATCTGCATTTTCAGTTTCAATTTGTTCTTTGAATGTTTTTGATGAGCTTGTTGCCAAATTTTGTTTGGTGCACTTTTACCACAATACTCTTGTCTTCTCACTTTGGGAGAGTGGATTCCAGCCTGTGAAGGATGAACTCACACTTTTTTTTTTTTTTTTTTCTCTTGAGTTCACTTTCAGATTTCAGTGTGCATTAAGGTTTTTTTTTTTTCCCCTTATTAAATTTATTCCTAAGTGTTTATTCTTTTTGATGGTTTGGAATGGAATTATTTTCTTAATTATATTTTCAGATATATAGTTGTAGTATAAAGAAATGCAATTGATTTCTGTCTATTGGTATTTTTACCTTGCTGAACACATTTAGTAGTTCTCATAACTTTCTGGAATGCTTTGACGTTTTCTAGATATAGAAATATTATCATGTACAAAAACTGTTATAATTATTCCCATCTGATATAAACATTTTCGATTTTTTTTTCTAATTGTACTATGTTGAATAAGAATGGTAAGAGCAGACAAGCTTGTCTTGTTGCTAAACTTAGGGGAGAGGAAATCCATGTAAACCATTAATATGATGTTAGATGTAAGTTATTCAGAGATGTCCTTAATCAGATTGAGGAAATTTGCTTTTATTCCCAGTTTGTATTAAGAAAAAGCATTGGATTTTGTCAAATAATGCTTTATTTTTGCATCTTTTTATATGATCATATTTTTATTGTATAATTAGTCAGATAAGAATCACACACATACAAATATATAGCTTAATGAATTATTCTAAAAGAAACATCTCTGTAACAACCATCCAGCTCAAGAAGTAAAACTTTGTGAGCCACTCCAGGAAATCCTCTATGTGGCCCAGTACAATAACAACCCCCTTTCTTTCCCCAAATTAGCCATTATCTTGATTGTTACAGTAATCATTTCCTTGAATCTCTTTATAGATTTAAACCAACATATACATCTCTAGAATTAATAATTTATCTTTGTCCATTTTTTTTTATTTTTTTAAATTTTAATTTGAGGTCTTTTAGTGCATTAAGGTTTTCATGTGCATTAAGATTTAGTGTATATTCAGATTTTTAATAGCAGAGGAGATTTGTTCTTTTAGTAAAATGGAGAATACCTATTGTGGTAGTTGTGTGTCAGCTTGGCTGTGTCTGGTGTTGAATGGCTGGGCAGCTGGATATAGTTATTCCCCATTAAGAGACTGGTAATGAACTCCATGGTGGAATCTACTGGAGCAGCTGAGTAGCTTCCTTAAGGATGTGGTCTACTTCCAATACATAAGAAAAAGTATTGAGAAAGATCTCTAGAGCTTTTTGGCATGCTTGGAAATTGCATGTAGCCAAGTCTTCATTTAGCAGCCTGTCATGTTTCCTGCTTATCTTGGGAGAGTCTCTGGACTTGAACTAGTGGTCTCCCATGTTGTTTGGTAATCTTGGGATTCTACCATTTTATCTGTGAACCTTGAGTTTGTCAGCCTCAGCAGCCAGCAGCTACCTTAGTAAAGAGAAGTTTCAGTGGGCCAGGCGCAAGAAGCAGAGCAAAAGCCCAAAATCAAGAGGCTTTCATCCAGCCACTAGAGCTGGCACTTTGAACTCACACTTTTAGCCTCCTAAACTGTAAGAGAACAAATCCCTGTTTGTTAAAGCCACCTACTTGTGGTATTTTCTGTGAGAGAGGTATTAGGTAACCAAAACCCCTGTTCTAAGGACACTTCAGAGCTGCCTTCAGGTGCTTTTATGAACAAACTCTTTGGTGTTGGTACCAGCCTGATTTTAGAACACTATCATGACTGTACTAAAGAAAGTTTAGAAAATCAACCAATTTGGGGTCCTTTGATCTAGATAAGTTAATTTCATGTGCAATAAATTAGAAGAAATAAGATTCCCATTAAGCAGCACAATGAGATGCATATTTTGAAAGCTTCCAAATGGCAGTAAGAAAGCAGAATGGTACTGATGGACAATACTATTTCTAAATTAACTAAAGGACCAAAAAAAAAAAAAAAGGGATAGCAGGCAGGGACCTGCTACTTCTCCCTCTGCTTCCCTGCTGTTTCTTTGTTGTACCTGTATGTTCCTACTCCTCTATCAACACCTTTTGTGGAAATCACCTCTTTTCCTAAAGAATCTACGAAAGAGATAAAACATACCCTTACGATGTCTTTTAAACTTCCTTCAGCACTCCTTCAGAAGGAGGCTACAGGGAACCTTCTAAAGAACGTATTGTGTCTTTTTTCCTTTGGCATCACAATGAATTATATAGTACAGCTAAGAATTTTTCAGATTAGTGAGATGACCCTTACAAATTTGCTAAAGAATTTAAAATCCTTATTGAAGATCAATCAGCTCAAGTTGTAAGACACATACCAACTAGTCCACATGTTATCAAGTCCCAAGGATGATCAATTATGGTTAAAACATGCTGACTGGAAAGATATTGAATCTAGTGTCACTTTAGACACAAGCAAAACTGTTGATGACTTGTTCTAGGAGGCCAAGAAGATAGGAAATAATTTACTTGAAGCTCTTCATATGACCTTTCCCCATGTAGGAGGTTGGAAAAAAAAAAAAAAAAATCATTCATGCACAGAAAATAAGGATGAAAATGTCTAAGATTACCAACTTGGCTTTATTGCGATTTTGCCAGATATTCACAGTTATGTCCACTGATTCTGGGAACTTTAGGAGTTTAAATACAGCATGTGTATCCAGACTTAACACTGAGCTATCAGCTTTAGTTAAAAGACATCGCTAGATTGGAAAGCAGCTCCAATAACCAAAATTACTGATTTAGCTCATGAATAAGCCCAACTATAGAGACTAAATGATTGCTAAAACAAACAACTCATTGGCTGGCTTTGCCATTAAAAGAGCTGCAATTGCCCATTTATACAAAATTTAAATCTCATGCAGGCACTAAGCCAGTGGGCACTAAACCTGGAATTTGTCATTACTGAAATGATTCTGACCTTTTTAAGGATTGTATAATATAAATCCACCACTTGTCTTTCAGTTTGTCATACTGTGGTGGTTTGCATGTTGCTGTGAGGCTGAAAGCTATGTCATTGTTTTTTTTTTTTAAATATCCAGTAGGGTCACCCATGGTGGACACATCTCATCAGAGCTTCCAGAGTAAGACCAGTTGGGGACAAGGAACAGATCATCCACTTCTCAAATAATTGGTGAGTAAAAACCTTATGAAAAGATATGAAACATTGATATATCACTGGGAAACTTTATGAAAAGCCTTGAAACACTGTTTGATACAGTGCCAGAAGATTAGCCCCTCAGATCAGAAGGTGCTCAAAAACTACTGGGGAAGTGCTGCCTCCACAAAGCAGAGTCCACCTTAATGATGTGGATGGTGTGAAACTTTAAAGAATTCCATTTAATAAAGGAGTATAACTCAAAATTTGAAGAAACTGCTGTCAACTTCCATTAATAATCAGAATGTGAAATATAAAAGTATAAATCTAAGAAAACTAGAATTTGACAAAAATGAAAAGAAATGCATACAGATGACTGTCTTAGGCATTAGTGAGCTGCAATGAAACAGTTTTGGCCATTTTGAATCAGACAATCACATGATACATGATGCTGCAACTGACAAAGTGAAGGAGAATGGTGCTGCATTCATTGTCACAAATAATGATTCAAGATCTATCCTGAACTGTAATGATGTCAGTAATAGGATAATATCCACACACCTATATGTAAGACCAGTTAATACCACTATTATTAAAATTTATGCACCTACTACTAATGCAAAGACCAGGAAACTGAAGATTTTTATAAACTTCTGCAGTTTGAAATTCTTCAAATGCAAATATACATTAGTGGTGATAGGAATATGAAAGTTGGAAACAAAGAAGAATCGCTTATAGCTGAAAAACATGGCCTTGATGATGGAAATGATGCTGAAGATTGCATAATAGAATTTTGCAAGTTCAACGACTTGTTCATTACAAATACCTATTCTCAGACAACACAAATGGCAGTTACATATGTGGACTTCACCAAATGGAATGTACAGGAATCAGATTAACTACATCTGTGGAAAGATGCACTGGAGAAGTTCAGTATCATCAGCCAAAACAAGGCCAGGATCTCACTGTGGAACAGATCATCACTTGCACATATGCAAGTTCAGATTCAAACTGAAGAAACTTAAGTCCACAAGAACCAAAATGCAACCTTGATTATGTTGTTGTTATGTGCCGTCGAGCCAGCCCCGACTCATAGCGACCCCTCCTTGGGATTCCGAGGCAGTATCACTACAGAAGTAGGATTGCCCAACCTTCCTTCTGAGGAGTGGCTGGTGGATTTGAACCGCCAACCTTCTGGTTAGCAGTCAAGTGTTTTAGCCACTATGCTACCAGAGCTCCTTGATTATATACTACCTGAATTTAGAGACCCTCAGAACAATAGATTTGATGCACTGACACCAATGCCCCAAAACACAGATGACTTGTGGGATGACATCAAGAATATCATACACGAAGAAAATGTACACTCATTAAAAAGATAGGAAAGGAAGAAAAGACCAAAACAGATGTCAGAAGAAACTCTGAAACTTGCTCTTGAAAGGTGAGTAGCTAAAGCAAATGGAGGAAATTACAAGATAAAAGAGTTGAACAGAAGATTTCAAAGAGAAGTTCAAGAAGACAAAGTTGATTAGTATCATGAAATGTGCAAAGACCCAGAGTTAGAAAACCCAAAGGGAAGAACACATTCAGCATTTGTCAATCTGAAAGAACTAAAGAAAAAATTCAAGACTCATGTTGCAATATTGAAATTTTCTATGGGCAAAATTTCAAGTGATGCAGGAAACATCAAAAGAAGATGAAAGGAACACACAGAGTCACTGTACAAAAAAGGATGAGTAAATGTTCAACTATTTCAGGAGTTAGCATATGATCAAGAACAAACAGAATTGAAGGAAGAAGCCTGAGCTGCATGGAAGGAATTGGTTAAAAAAAAAAAAAAAAAACTAGCCTTAAGGCATTGATGGAATACCCATTGAAATGTTTCAACAAACAGTTAGCACACTGGAAGTACTTACTCATCTATACTAAGTAATTTGGAAGACAACTACATGGCTACGGCTGGAAAAGAGTGATATTTGTACCTATTCCAAAGAAAGGTGATCCAACAGAATGTGGATATTACAGAACAATGTTATTAATATCACACACAATAAATTTTGCTGAAGATAATTTAAAAGTAGTTGCAGTGGTATATTGATAAGGAAATTCCAGAAATATAAGCTGGATTTAGAAGAGGATGTGGAATGAGGGATATCATTGCTGATGTTAGATGGATCTTGGCTGAAAGCAAACAATACCAGAAAGATGTTTACATGTGCTTTTCTTGACTATGCAAAAGCATTAAACTGTGTGGAACTTAACAAATTATGGATAACATTGAGAAAAGAGGGAATTGCAGAGCACTTAATTTTGCTCATAAGAAATCTTCAGCCAGTACAAGGCTAGGAGATGAGTGTGGAATAGACCATCAATCAATCACATTCAAGTTCAAGTTGAAGCTGAAGAAAAGTTAAATAAGTCCACAAAAACTGAAATATAACATTGATTATATCCCTTCTGAATTTAGAGACCATCTGAAAAATAGATTTGAAGCATTGAACACTAATGACTGAAAACAAGATGAGTTGTGAGAAGATATCAAGAACATTATACATGAGGAAAACAAAAGGTGATTAAAAAGACATGAAGGGGAAAAAAAATGACCCAAATGAATGTCAGAAGAGACTCTGAAACTTGCTCTTGAACAAATGAAAGAAATGACAAGATTTTACAGTGGTCACCACTGGAGTGTATACTTCAGCATCCTTGTACAACCTTATAGTTAAAATTTTTTTGCCTTCACTTGGGGAGACAGGCATATACCTGAACAGTGGTGTCTCAAAGTACTTTAGAATCTTTCACTTACTTTTCTCAAACTTTGAATGCTGAATTACACCCCTTACAATTTACTTATGGATATACTTTATAACAATATGTTGATTACTTACTAGTATGCTCCAATTTTTATCACGTTTATTTCAAAACAGCATCCTTCTGCTAACATATTTGGCTAGTAGTGGCCACACATACTCTAAAGAAAAATTACAAATGGCTCAACCACAAATAATATTTTCTGATGTAAAATCTCAGCAATAATATCACCATGCACCACAAAAGAAAGATTGCTATTTTATCTTATCCTGGCTCTACTACTAAGAAACAACTAAGAGAACTTCTAGCACTCTTGCAATAACTGAATAACTTAGATAACTTTTTATTTATTTTTATTGGCCCAACCCTTGTATGAATATTTCAATGTCTCAGAACCTGACCTTTATCAACTATCAGAAGATGGCAAAGATATCATCACAAAATTTAACAAGTCAACAATAACGACAGCTTTGTTGTTGATGACACAGTGGCTGCAATGATGGGCTCAGGTATAGCAAGGATTATGAGGATGGTGCATGACCGGGAAGTGTTTTGTTCTGTCATACATAGGGTCACCATAAGTTAGAGCTGACCCAATAGCGCCTAGTAACAACAACAACAACCATACCACCTTTGTTGTTGTTGTTGTTAGGTGCCATCGAGTTGTTCCCGACCCATAGTGAACCTATGCACAGCAGAATGAAACACTGCCTGATCTTGCACCAGCCTCATGATCTTTGGTACACCTAAGTCCATTGTTATAGCCACTATGTCAAACAAACTTTTTGAGGGCCTTCCCCTTTTTCGTTGACCTTTTACTTTACCAAGCATGGTATCCTTCTCCAGAGAACAGTCCCTTCTGACAACATAACCAAAGTAGGTGAGACAAAGTCTGGCCATTCTTACTATGAAGGCACTTCTTCCAGGACAGATTTGTTAGTTCTTTTAGAAGTACATAGTATCTTCACTATTCTTCACCCACACCATAATTCAAAAGCATCAACTCTTCTTCAGTCTTCCTTATTTATTTTCCAGCCCTCAGATGCAAATTTAAATAATGTGAGATATGAAGCAATTGAATACACCATGGCTTGGGATAGGCGCATGTTAGTATTCAAAGATATATCTTTGCTCTTCAGCACTTGAAAGAGGTCTTTTGCAGCAGATTTGCCCAGTGCAATACATCGTCTGATATCTTGACTGCTGCTTCCATTGGTGTTGATTGTAGAACCAAATTTGTAGTCTTTGACAACTTCAATCTTTTCTCCATTTATCATAATGCTGTTTATTGGTCCAGTTGTGAGGATTTTTGTTTTCTTTATGTTGAGGTGTAATCCATTTGCAGATTGCAGTTTTCAATCTTTCCCAGTAAGTGCTTCAGGTCGTCCTTGCTTTCAGTAAGCAAAGTTGTGTCATCTGTGTATTGTAGGTTGTTAATGAGCCTTTTTCTAATCTTGATGCCACATTCTTCATATAGTCCAGCTTCTCGGATTATCTGCTTGGCATACAGATTGAATAAGTATGGTGAAAGGATACAACCTTGGCACACTCCCTTCCTGATTTTAAACCATGTAGTATCTCCTTGTTCTGTTTGAATGACAGCCTCCTGGTCTATGTACAGGTTCCTCATGAGAACAATTAAGTGTTCCAAAATTCCCATTCTTCCTAATGTTATCCTTATTTTTTTATGATTCACACAATCGAATGCTTTTGCATGATCAGTAAAACACAAGAAAACATCTTTCTTGTATTCTTTGCTTTCAGCCAAGATCCATCCAACATCAACTATGATATCCCTTGTTCCATATCCTTTTCTGAATCCAGCTTGCATTTCTGGAAGCTTTCTGTCAATGTACTGCTACAATCATCTTTGAATTATCTGCAGTAAGATTTTCTTGCATGTGATATTAATGATATTGTTCTATAATTTCCACATGACATGGGATCACCTTTCTTTTGAATGGGAACAAATATGGATCTCTTCCAGTCAGTTGGCCAGGTAGCTGTCTTCTAAATCTCTTGACATAGCTGAATGAATGCCTCCAGCGTGGCATCCATTTGTTGAAACATATCAGTGGGTATTCTGTCATTTCTCAGAACCTTGTTTCTTTGCCAATTCCTCCAGTGCAGCATTGAATTCTTCCTTTAATACCATTGGTTCTTGATCATGTGCCACCTCTGGAAATGGATAAACATCAACCAATTCTTTTTTGGTACAATGACTCTGTGTATTCCTTCAAACTTCTCTTGGTATTTGTTGCATCATTCAAATTTTGCCCATAGAATCTTTCAATATTGTAACTCGAGGCTTAAAGTTTGTCCTCAGTACTTTCACCTTGAGAAATGCTGAGTGTGTTTTTCCCTTTGGGTTTTCTAATTCTAGGTCTTTGCACATTCCATTATAATAATAGACCTCGTCTTCTCAATCTGCTCTTTGCAATCTGTTCATCTCTTTTATCTTTTCATTTTGTCCATTTACTCTATTCAAAGGAGCTCTGGTAGCAAAATGCCTAAGGCACTTGACTGCTAATGAGAAGGCTGGCAGTTCAAACCCACCAGCCATTTCTTGGAAGGAAGGTTGGGCAATCTACTTCCGTAGTGATATTGCCTTGACAACCCAAGGAGGGGTCACTATGAGTTGGGTCTGACTCAATGGCACAGAACAACAACAACAACAACTCTATTCAAGGGCAAGTTTCAGAGTCTCTTCTGACATGAATTTTGATCTTTTCTTCCTTTCCTATCTTTTTTTGTGATATTTTGCTTTCTTCATGGATGATGTTATTGTTGTCATCCCACAGGTCTTCTGACTCTTGGTCACTGGTGCTAATGTCATCAAATCTATTCTTTAGATTGTCTCTAAATTCAGGAAGGATATAATCAAAGTAATAGTTTTGCTCTTATGGACTTGTTTTAATTGTCTTTAGCTTCAATTTGAACTTGCATATGAATGGTTGATGGTCTGTTTCACATCAACTCTTGGCCTTGTCTTGGCTGAATATATTGAGCTTCTCCATCACCTCTTACCACAGAGGTAGACAATCGGATTCCTGTGTACTCCATTTATCAAAGTCCATGTGTACACCCATTCATTGTGTTGCTGAAAAAAGGTATTTGCAATGAATAAATCATTGGTCTTGCAAAATCTGTCATGCAATCTCCTGTGTTATTTCTGTCACTAAGGCCAAATTTTCCAACTACCAGTGATTCTTCTATGTTCCAAATTTTGCATTCCAGTCACCAGTGATAATTAACACATCTTGATTGCATGTATGGTCAATTTCAGACAGCAGAAGTTGATAAAAATATTCATGTTCATCATCTTTGGTTTTGGTAGTTAGTGTGTAAATTTGAATAATAGTAGTATTAACTGGTCTTCCTTGTAGGCATATGGATATTATCCTATCACTAACAGCATTTTACTTTAGGATAAATCTTGATGCTTTCTTTGTGATGATGAATGCCATGCCATTCCCAGCATAGTAGATCGTATGATGGTCTTATTCAAAATGTCACAAACCAGACCATTTCAGCTCACTAATGCCTAGGATATTGATCTTTATGGATTTCATTTCATTTTTGACAACTTCCCCTTTTCCTAGATTCATACTACTTATATCCCATGTTCTAATTTTTAATGGATGTTTGAATCTTTTCTTCTCATCTTGAGATGTCCCATGTCAGCAAATGGAGATTCTAAAAGCTTTACTCTGTCCATATCATTAAGGTAGGCTCTACTCTGAGGAGGCAGATCTTCCTCAGATTTATTTTGAGTGCCTTCTGACCTGAGGGGCTCATTTTCTGGCACTATATCAGACAATATTTTAGGCCTTTTCATAAAATTTTCCAATAATATATTAGACAGTGTTTCACTACTATGCATAAGGTTTTCACTGGCTAATTCTTTGAGAAGTGGATGTCCTTTTCCTTACCCCTAATCTGTCTTAGTCTGGACACTTTGCTGAAACCTGTCCACCATAGGTACCCTGGCTGGCATTTGAAATACCAGTGGCATAGCCTCCAGCATCACAGCAATATGCAAGCCACCACAGTACGACAAACCAACAGACAAGTTTATCTCCCTTTGCTGTTCCAAGCCACTCCACTCACTTCCCATCCTGCTTTAGCTGTTCAAACACCTGCCTCCTCTGTGAGCCTGGCTTATTTATTACCCAGCCTGCCCCTGATGCTCCAAACACCCCCCTTGCTCTGCGTGCCTGGCTCGCTGCTTACCTGGCCTACTCTGTGCTCTCCAAACACCTGCCTTGCCCTATATGCCCAGCTCACTTCTTACCTGGCCTGCTCCGGGTACTCCAAACACCTGCCTTGCCCTATATGCCCAGCTCACTTCTTACCTGGCCTGCTCCGGGTACTCCAAACACCTGCCTTGCCTTACATGCCTGGATTGCTGACACCTGGCCTTCACCAGGTGCTCTAAAAGTCTTTGTGTATGTTCTTAGTTAAAAGCTAACCCCATCAGTTTTAATTACCAGGGAGGTAGATCATCATCATCTCCTCTGATTCTTAAAAGCAGTGTCCTTCCTGAAGTCACTTCAGCCCAGCAAGCTAAACTGATTTTTCTTATAAGGGGTTTTAAAATAGCTTCTAAATGATCAGGAAATTCATACACATTTAAGGTATTGATTCAAGGTAATTCCCAATTTTGGTATGTTATGGAAAGAGAGAGCATTCCTAACCTCTTCTGAGAACCAGGTTTTAATAAGCCCATAGTGTTAGACGTCTTAGAAGGATTTTTGCTCTTCTACAATTTCAGTTATGAAAATTCAAGATACTGGTTTGGTTACCTAGTTTTGCTCTAACAGAAATAGCCCAATTGGGATGGCTTTAACACACAAGAGTTTTTTCTCTTACAGTTTTGTAGGCTAGCATCTGAGTTCAAAGTTCCAGGCTCTAGGGGCTGGGTGAAATCCCCTTGACCTTGGGCTTCACCTCTGCCTCTTGCTCCTGGCCCACTGAAACTGGAGGCTTTTCTTCACTCCGGCAGCTGCTGGCTGCTGAGGATGACAAACCCAAGGTCAACAAATAAAATGACACAGTCCCGATAGTAACCAAAATACATGGTAGGCCATTGATTCAAGTCATGTGAAAGTCTCAAGACCAGCAGAGCATGGCAGACTACTGAATGAAAACTCAGCTACAATCAGGGTTCAAGTGTGCCAAAAGCTGGAGACTTTCCTCAAAGTTGCTTCTTATATACTGGAAGAAGGCTACATTCCTAAAGCAGCTACTCAGCTGTTCTAGTAGATTCCACCATGGAATTAATTATCAATCTCACCATGGGGAATAACTACATCCAGCTGCCCAGCCACTTAACCAGGTCCAGCCAAGTTGACACACAAACTTAACTACCACAATCATCAACCTAAAGGAATCCTTCAAGCAGAGGAAATTAAAGGAAATGATTTGGCCAATAAGGCAGCTAATCACTCATTCCCCACTAGTAATATTCTCATTCATGATCATGACAGCATTAATAAACACCTTCCACACAATCATGATGCAAAGAAGGGAAGTAATGAAATAACCAACTGGTTGTAGCTTCTGCATTAGAAAATATATTGTTGGAAAAATGCACTAGAAATTTTACTAAAACTTAATCTTCATGCAGCCTTGGGATGTTTTTCAAGTACTAACCATTACTCTCTAAAGATGAAGTTAAAAGTTGGAAAGATGCTGGTTATTACCAAGATTTGCCAACAAAATTGTGGACAGGGTACACAAAATTATTATGAATTATTATGAATCCCTGTGCTCAAAAATTATTCAGCATTTAAAATTAGAAGGATATGATATAATAACAGCTTTAGTTGAGTATTCCTAGGGAGATTTTTCTACAGATGTTAACCACATACTTTCTTATTGCCTTACTTCCTCTCTTCATACTGTTTTAGCCCCTATTATTTGGAGCATTTTAAACCATAATCTTGATGACAATTATCTTTCTTATTATACATATGAAGTCCTAATATAAGGTTGACCTCCAAAGAAAGTTTATTTTGAACATCTGTATGAGAATTAGCTATTAGCCTCAATGGAAGAAAGTGAGATGTGGAAAAGATGTGATTATTTTTAAGAACATACTTCAGGGATGGGATTAATGATTTTTCTGTCCTTCTAAGTCCCTCCAAATTCCCTTGGTGAAAGTATTAAGTGGGAATGCCAACCTATAGAGAGATAAAATGATAGAAATATTGAGAAAATATTAGTGGGGACATACTTGAGAAGCTGCTGAACATTTTTGCAAATGTTGCTCTATTTTTTTCAAATTTAACTCAAGGAAACTTTATAAGATACCCTGCTTTTAGGGACCATGCTTAAATGTCAAACTGGTTTTATTCACCTTTCCCTTACAATTATTATAAATTTGTTTTATTTATTATTTGTATATTTTTACATCGTGTGAGAGTTTTCCCAGATGTTGAGTCACTGCAAATTTTGGATCAAAGGAATTCCTTAAAAATATGATTCTCATTTGGGAAATGGCTAAGGCTCTTTGCATTGGCCAAGGTGTTCAACTTATTAGACAAGTAATAAAGGAAATCTATAAGATTTTTCCAACTATTCAGAAACTTCATTGTCTCTACCACCCTCAATCATCTGGATTGTGGAAAGAACTTATATCATCATAAAATCCAAGTTAGCCAAGTTTCTTGCATCTTACACTTGTCAGATCCAAGTGCTTACTCTTGTCCTTTTTAACCTGATATCTACACTATTTGGACCGACTAAATGGACTCAACATGAAATAATTAATGGGTGACCTTACTGGTCACCTTACTGGGTCCTCCCTTATTGGTCATCCTGGACTGACAACAACTTAATTCAAGACAGTTTCCTAAAGTATTCAAATTTTAATTTAGATTTGAGAGAAAAATGCTTCACAAGTGAAGAACAATTTTGATAATCAGAAGTCAGATATATCCACATTTTCTTCCATCTTATTTTAAGAATATTTATCCTGGATATCACATTCATAAAATTTTCTCTTGAATTTAATTTTAAAAACCTGTGATTGGTCCTTCTCACTTACCTTGTGCTTTCAAACTTCAGGGAATCATATCTTAGATCTACCTGTTGAAATGTAAGAAAGTCATTATTGACTTTTCTTGGACTGTTGAATATATATTGGGCTAAAATTGAAATTCAAACACCATATTAGCCAGAAATAGAGAATATCAGAAGCAGACAACTCCTACAAGACTACAGAACAAGATAACATACAGATTTCTTTTAATGCAAGGTTTTGAAATTTTACTTAGTACATCTGCAGTTGTGGTAGCCTCGTTTTACTAACCTGAATTTATTGACTGGTAAAAACGTCTATGCAGATCAAGGATATTATTGCTATTTGCTTTATACCTGCAACTGAATTCATATTAATTGCTCTATTCCTTAAATTGTGCTGGTATTACTTTAATAATTCATATGTATTATTGAATTCCTGGATTTTGTTTTATATTCACAAGATTTTGTTTTCCAAATAAGTCTATTATTTACTTGTATCATTATTACCTGTTTTGACATTATATTTTCCCATGAAAATAGGTGAAATAAAAATATTTGTTATTATAACTGTTATTTTCCTAAGATTAGATTTATTATGTAATTTGGGGTTTTATCTTTTATCATTATGAAGCTTTTCTAAGCATTTTGTTCCATATGACTCGCATTGGTGCCTGGCATAAAGATGCCTTTATTGTGTTAACTAAATCTGTAGTAATCTGATTGACAGTTGGACTTGTCATTAGACTCCAAAGTCTAGACATAACAATTCAGATTCATTAGCATTCTTTAGATTGATTTATAGTTTTATATCCAATGCTTTTGTTTACCTCAATATCACTTTTCAGTAAGACATATTTGTTAGACTATGGCAATCTCCTGAGTTTCTAGCCCAAGTTTAGATATCATATATTTATTTAACCAAAATAACATATGACCAGACCATGGAATGTTTGAGTTTAGTTTCCAAAATTGAAAAATGGTCAGATTTGCTGAATATCTTGCTGCAACATGGAGAATTGTCTAGACATTTTGTGACTTTAGTAAAGCAAAGGGATTATCTGAAATATAGAGAATGACTCATCCTCCTCTTATACTAGACTCTAGGACCCTCCAAAGCTGAGACAGTTATCTATTGGTAACAATTTTTATCAGGATGTTGGATTTAACAAGTTAATCAAAATATTCATTTCCAACAAAATCATCAGAAATAACATGATCTGTGCTACTTGTGAAGGTTGGACAATCTACTTCCATAGTGATACTGCCTCGGAAACCCAAGGAAGGGTCTCTATAAGTCAGATGCAACTCGAGGGCAGTGAGTTTTTTTTTTTTTTGGGAGGGGGGGTTTCTGCTACTTGTGGATATATATCTTTATATGGAAGATTGGATTATTTCACGTATAAAAAAAGAACAAACCTGAGTGATGAATCCTATGCTTGGATATTATCCTGCCTAAATGGACAGAACATGATTAGCCAATGTACTCTGGGCCACCTTGGAGTTACTTTAAAGATCCACTCCTATAATGAAAGTCTACATTGGGCTGTAAATTTGAAATGCTTAGAGAAGAAATGATATAAAAAGGAGTATGAAGAGAAAGCCAAGAACATCGACACTTTAGCAGAAAACTCAGGATAGATGTATACCATTTACAGGCCCTTGTCTCCATGTGTCCTTGTCTTATAGACTTAGAAAAATCAGTATCCAGTCTATCAGTTACCATGGTAAAAACTGTGGATGACCTGGCTGATAGCATAATGGCTCCAGAAGGATCCCCACAATCTCTAGCTAAAGTAGTTTTAAATGACTACATTGGCTTAGATTTCCTTTTAGCCCAATAAGGAGGCATCTGTCCAATTGCAAGTACTTCATGCTGAACTTGGATTAACACTTCAGAAAAAGTAGAAGAGAGTATAAGGAGAGTCTCTCAGCAGGCTACTTTTTTTACATTTTATAGAAGTAATATAAAATTCAGCCTTTTTAGGTCTATTTATTTCGATCCCTATGCTCTTAGATCATGGATATGATCCATGTTATTCCTTGGACTAGTAATACTCCTTATTAATATAATTTTCATTGGACTGATCAAATGTTGCATGAAATGTGTCACCAATATTGTGACTCAGAATGGCAATTTAATGTCAATGAGAATAATTTGTGTTTGATAAAATTCACTTCAATAATAAAGTATAAGAATCTCACACTTTAAACTAGTTATTTTATTCTTCAAATGTGACCATGTTCCACACAGATTTAAAATTAAAGATCAGAGAAACAGAATGCTAAGCCATGATATAGTGAAGAGCCAGGTAGTGACTGGCTACTTGATTGATAACACCAAAGAGTAAGCTTACCAAAGTAAGAGGGCACCTAAGAAATGATACAATCACTCAGACCATGCAGAATAAAGCATTTTATATATTCTATATTTTATATGGGAGCTCTGGTAGCATAGTGGCTAAGGCACTTGACTGCTAACCAGAAGGCTGGCGGTTCAAACCCACCAGCCACTCCTCGGAAGGAAGGTTGGGCAATCCTACTTCCGTAGTGATACTGCCTCGGAAACCCAAGGAGGGGTCGCTATGAGTCAGGGCTGACTCGACGGCACATAACAACAACAACAATATTTTATATATTCCTACAAAGGAGGGAATACGTAGGAGATTCAAACTGAGTTGCTTGACTTCAGTAAAATAAATGGTCGGCTGGGTCTGTCCAGAGTTGATCTTAATATTTGCTAGCTTCTCTAGAAATCTGTGACCTTTCTACATATTTTAAAATTTCTTACTACGGAGATATTTTTCCTTGTGGTCAAGCCAAGGATATGAAAAGAATATCCCTAGGAGTGTCCTGATACCAATGACTTCTCAGATACCTTCAGCAATGACTTCCCTCAGGGAATGTAGAGTTCATATAGCTACTTTAGCAGGATGTACTTACAAAAGAACAGTTTTTCTTCTTCTTGAGACCATTCTGAAAACCCCTGATAGTTACAATTTAAGATTGTAATCAATCTCTGTAGTCAACCTATATATTTTGTACCAATCCCTTTCTTCTTGTTTAATAATTCTTGTTTTCCATTTCCTCAAATCACTGAAAGGAGCTCTGGTAGCATAATGCCTAAGGCACTTGAAAGCTAACTGGAAGGCCAGTGGTTCAAACTCACCAGCCACTCCTCGGAAGGAAGATTGGGCAATCTACTTCCACACTGATAACACCTTAGATACCCAAGGAGGGGTCACTGTGAGTTGGGTCTGACTCAATAGCACATAACAACAACAACAACAACAAATCACTGGGTACCAATAATAAATTTTGCCCTCTTAATTCCTGATTTTGTAAATAAGTGACTGTTCTTCTTCCCTTGCTCAATGCATTTAGTTTCATTTTGTGAGATCTAAAGTGTCCCCAGTTCAAACTGATTTTGAATTTTCAATAGCCTCATTATTTCTGCCTTAACAGAGTATGCCTTCTTACTCTTGACACTAGAGACAAATCTATAGCTGTGAACATTTTAATTAGGAAAAGTAAAAATCAAAGACAAATGTTAATGAAGTATGAAGAGATACAATAAGAATGTAAATTTTAAAAAAATAAATAAAAAATACAGACGATCAGAAAGATACAAATTGTTGATTATTTAAAAGAACTAACAGAATTACCAAAAGTTTCATATAGCATGCATTTTAAATATCCCTGTTAGAAAAAAACAACTGAAGAAATATGCAAGGAAAAGTAATTTTACATTTATTTGATTGAAGGTTAAACCTACTAATTAGCCATCTAGGATTAATAAAAATGCACTGCCGTTGAGTAAGACAAAACTCATAGCGACCCCTCCTCAGGATTCCAAGGTGGTATCATTACAGAAGTAGATTGCCCAACCTTTCTTCTGAGGAGTGGCTGGTGGGTTTGAACTGCCAGCCTTCTGGTTAGCAGTCAAATGCCTTAGGCACTATGCCACCAGAGCGCCAACTGTTAATATTGAGATCTCTTTCATTGTCTGCTCTAAAATGCAAAACCCATTGCTTTCCTCACTGAGGCTACTTTACAGACAACAGCAACAACAACTCCCTAATAAAAACTTCATGTCCAGATTCTTTATAAGGAAGTTATCCTATTTTTATAGAAATTATTTTTTAATATAAAAATAGAGACTATTTTCCATTTTTTCCCCCACCAACTAGGATATTGAACCAAAACTACTATGTGGATAAGGAGGAGGGGTAATAGCAAAATATACGCAAAGCAAGTTGAAAGAAAAAGAAAATAGTAAAACTAAGAGCAGTAATTTATGAAATTGAAAACCAAACAAAATTTAAATGAATGCAAATGCTATTTTTAAAAAATGTAAGCCAAAATGACCAAGAATCTTAGAAGACAAGCATATCTATACCCTGTTGTTATTGTTAGGTGCTGTGGAGTTGGCTGTGACTCATAGAGACTCTGTGTATAACAGAATGAAACACTGCCCAAGTATACACCATCCTCACAATTCTTGCTGTACCTGAGCTATCATTGCAGCCACTGTGTCAATCCATCTGCAAAAACGGCAAGGAAGCCACATGTTCTTACCTCCTCTAATCCCACAAGAGGAAGACAGGATTACCAGCAGTAACCCAAGGCCTATTACTGCAAGGCCAGATATGCTGCCTCCCTCCAGCCCTTTCACCAATAGTTCCTCCCAAAGCACCCACCACCTCTCTCCTGGGTTTGATAATTCACTGCAGTGGCCACACAGAACTCACAGGTTATAGGATTTATTAGGGAAGCACCAGGCTACAACTCAAGTTCAGGAAAAATGCTCAGTCTCTCTCCCAGCCCACCATCCCTTAGCCAACAGTCTCTCACAGTCTCTCCCAGCAGTGCTGGTGGTCCCTTCGTGTCTCACTCAGCGATGCGTGTCTCTTGCATCTCTTTCCCAGCAACGCGTGTCTCAGGAGTCCGTGTCTCTTTCAGCAGCACGTCTTCCTCAACCAGCAGTCAGAGAGCATTCTGCCTCTAGGAGGCTTCCTTTTGAGCCTGGCAGGGTGGTAAAACTAGCCAATCATAGCATCAGAACTCTAAGCACCTGAGAGAGAGTGGGCATCTCCCAGAACATTGTTCTGTGCCACTCCCAACAGAAATACTCCAGGTGGACACCTTCAGCAATCAGGAGCTCCTCAGTTGCTCATAGAAAATCCCACCTTGGAGTTTACAAAGGTCGAAAAGCCACACTAAGTACTACACCTCACCATCTCACTGAGGTCCTTTCCATTTTTCACTGACCTTTCACTTTACCAAGCATGCTATCCTTCTCCAGGGAATGGCATTCTGACAACATGACCAAAGTAGGTGAGACAAAGTCTGGCCATTCTCACTTCCAAGGAGTATTCTGGCTGCACGTCTTCTAGGACAGACTTACTTGTTCTTCGGGCAGTCCTGGTACTTCTAGTATTCTTTACCAACAATTCTTCTTTGATTCCTTCCTCTTGCCTATTCCCTAGAAACATTAAAGGAATAATAAGAAATAATTAGAAACCATTTCAAAAATATAAATTTGACTATTTACATAAAATGGACAAGTTTCTTGAAAGACACAAATGAACACAACTCATTCAATAAGAATTAGATAAACTGGACAATCTTATGTTAATTCTTTAAGTATTTTAGATAATTGAAGGGTAAGAATTTGAGGAATCTGAAAAAATAACATAATGACCTTTCTGCTAGTTAAGTATGTGAATTTTTTCATCATTAATTTTGGGAAAATAATACATGAGTGTGCTTTGCATGACATTTTGTTTTGTGAGTTGGTAAATTACATGGCGCTTCAGATATGTTAAAACATTTCCTTAAAATCACCAAATATGACCAATAAATGAGAATTGAGTTAGCTTAATAGTGTGTTTTGATTGTAATAGAAGCACTCTTCTTCCTAGATTTTTATTATTGTTGTTAGTTGTTGCAGAGTTGATTCCAATTCATAGCCACCCCATGTGTGTAAGAGTAGAACTGTACTCCATTAAAGCCATAACCTTTTGGATGCAGATTGTGAAGCTTTTCATCCCTCTTCTGGGTGGATTCCAATAGCCAATCTTTGAGTTAGCAGCCAAGCCCTTAAATTGTCACTCAATAGGCTGTCATCTTTCTATAAATTAATACAAATGCTATTTTTTAAAAAAACTATGTTAATATAATAAATAAATCTTTAGCCCGAATGACCAAGAATCTTAGAGAGAAGACAAGCAGACCAAGCCCTGCTGTTGTTGTTGCTGTTAGGTGCTATTGTGTTGCTGTCGAGATTTTATTTGATTTCCACAAGTCAGGAGTTTTGACATGGGAAACTTTATTTGCCAAAGTATTTCAACCTGACCAACGTAACTCCATATTGGAAAGACAGTGGTAGTCTGTTCATTGCTTTAGGATGATATTTAAGTAATAGGGTTGCAATTCCTGAAGTTTGGTCCTTTAATAGATGACCCATATAAGTTCTTGGCTGCTAACTGAAAGGTTGGCACTTTGAACCCATCAGCTGCTCTGTGGGAAAAATATGTGGCAATGTCTTCCATACAGATTAAACCTAAACCCATTTCCAGTTACTCCATAAAAATTTCAGCTTCAGAATCCCTACAGAGCAGTTCTACTCTGTCCTATAATGTCACTATGAGTCAGAATCAACTTGACAGCTTTGGGTTTAATAGATGGCCCCTCATAAGAATCAAGGAAATGTTACAGAGATTCTGTGTTTTCTCTATGAGGGAGAAATACCTGCTCTAAGCTGAACATACAGAACGGCCACTAAATTTGACATAGTTTTGAAAAGTGTTATGAATATCTGACTTAAA
Source organism: Orycteropus afer afer (assembly GCF_000298275.1). NCBI lineage: Eukaryota > Metazoa > Chordata > Mammalia > Tubulidentata > Orycteropodidae > Orycteropus > Orycteropus afer. The sequence continues at coordinate 573,131 of NW_006921892.1, forward strand.
ATAAGTAACAACACCACCACATATTACAAAGAGATTTAATCCTTATTTTTTTATTTTTTCAGAAATCCTGAATTTTACTCTGAGTTTTGTTAAAAAGTACTGGAAATATAGTAGGAAAGCAAAAGCTATTTCCCTCTGGTAGTTCTTTGCCTCCTGGCAGTGTGAGGCCTCTCCAAAGTGTCAGAGGTGATTTGATAAAAAGAATCTTAGCTGAGCTACCTCTCTGACGAGTCACCAATAGCAAGGGAGAATGAGAGCAGAACCTTTGGGAACAAGTGACATAGAGGTCAAGTATATAAAAATTGACCTGGCAGCAACAACATTCTATGAAAAGGGCTGAGGCTCAGAGACTCCTGGATGATAATTATTTTCTAGAGTATAAAGAGAAGTAGATCAGAGTATACATCTTAAAGCTTGTCAATATTAACTTACACATTCTCTTTACCTATCCTCTTTTTCAGACTCTGGGTTCCTTCCACAGACTGTGTATCCCTCACTGTTATCATATTTCAATTACTCTAATATAAAGATTTCAAACTGTAAGCCATTTATCTCAGTTAAACTTGAACAAGGGAATCACTAGATGTGTCAGACATAGTTTTTTTTTTTTTTTTTTTTTTAATTATTATTATTAGGATTTGGGTGAAGATTTACAGAGTAAATTCACTTTTCATACAGCAGTTCACATATACTTTGTCTCATG
>NW_006921892.1:575558-578918 GCF_000298275.1 Orycteropus afer afer
ATTCTAGAGATAAGTCCCTTGTCAGATATGTTATTACCAAATATTTTTTCCCAATCTGTAGGTTCTCTTTTGACTCTTTTGGAGAATAGATGTGTCAGACATAGTTTTTAAGGGAAAATAGTTTTCTAGAGAGTAGCTGCATTGTCAGAGCTTTCTAATAGACCAAGAGACCAGAGAGAGGCCTTCATAGAGAACATTAGCCAGAGATTTGTCAACAGGTCTCAGTGCTCTCTGTAAGGCATCCTCAGTGAGGAAAGCAATGTGGCAATGTGTTTTGCTTTTTAAAGAGTAGACAATGAAAGGGATCTCAATATTAGCAGTTTGTCCATCCCAGATGGCTGAATAGTTGGTTAAACATTCAATCAGATAAATGTAAAATGTGTTTCTTGCATAATGACCCCTCCTTGGGTTTTTGAGGCAGTATTACTATGGAAGTAGAGTGCCCAATCTTCCTTCTGAGGAGTGGTTGGTGGGTTTGAACTGCTGGCCTTCTGGTTAGTAGTCAAGTGCCTTAGGCACTAGGCCACCAGAGCTCCTCTATCTTATCCAAGAGGGATATTTAATATGTATATTTATGTATCTCACTAATGGAGTTAGAAATTGCAAACAAGATCATTTAATTAAAACTATAATTAAAAATCAATTTAATAACTATTCATAGTAAAAAATTTCTGACTTACATTGCCAGATTTAACAAAGGAAAGACAGGAGACCTAGTTATATTTGAAAAAAAAAAAAAGAAGAAGAAAAAAAAAAACAGCTCTAACTGATGAATTTCTGTAATCTGGTGGACAAAGCTGAATATAGGACATTTACAGAGTCTTGACAGAGTCAATCAGAAAGCAAGCTAAAAGCATAAAACGTAAGACATGTTTTGTCTACTCAGGCCATCTTGCAAACCCACCAATGCCTTGTTCTTTAGTTGTCGTCTCCAGAGCATTCAAATCCCCAAAGAAATGAGTATGATTAAATTTTTAATTAAGCGAAAAAACCAAATTCACTGCTGTCAAGACCAATCTGACTCTTAGTGACCCCTCCTTGGATTTCCAAGGCAGTCTCACTACAGAAGCAGATTGCCCAATCACCCTTCCTAGGAGGGAAAAAAATGTCAGAAGCCTCATATTCTCCAACTGATAAAGGACTTCAGTTCTTAAAGCATTTTGTTGTTTATGCCATTTAATTACCTATATGAAAGATATATAAGTAAAGCTGTATAAAATAGAAATAAAGCACTTAGAAAACTTAATGGTACTCAGGGAATCATGAAGTATTATTTTTCACAATTATCTTTCTGAATTTAAATTGCATTTTAAAATTTGAGTGGGATAAATTGAAGGATTATGACCAAAAAAGAAAGAAAAGAAGACAGGAGACAATGAGATTTGACATAATGCAAACAATTCTGATTATATGAATTACAAAACTAAAAATGTAATTGTTTTAAATCTGTGGCAATGAGAGAGTGAGGGAAAATGGCAAATAGATCTTACATTGCTTGTTTTGTACGGCAGTGTGCATGTCAGAATTTCTGTGGGAAAAGTACAAATTCTGAAGTAGACTTGGAACCTCAGAAGAAAATAAAATGTGCCTTTAACATTTACACTAAGTGAAAAGTAGACATTCTATCTACCCTTCTTTCCACACTTGGGAAATAAAGCTGAAAGCCCTTTGTACTCGTATGGTATGAGAGCACTCCATTGAGAGTCTTTGTTATAACTACTCACCAAATCTGGGTGTTACTGAGTGTGTTAAAGGTCAAGGTAATATTGACCATAAAGGTTAAGAAACCAGCATTGCTGAATGTGGAAAGCACAGATAGAACATATTTACCATTAGGGAAAGTGAAACACTGAAACAAATAAACAACAACAACAACAACAAAAACCATACAGTACAGAAGGACCTTAAAGGGCATTTAAGAGAAAAAAATGTAAGACAAAAACCACGCTCACTTTACATGTGAGTCACTTACTTTAAGTGAAAGAAAACTCACTGAGTTAAAAACTATAAAAAACTTTATATAGACTAATCCCATTATTTCATCATATTTACAAAAGTAATGCCACAATTATCTGTAGGTATATTTTTCTAAAGTAATATATCTTCTCAGTAGAAAAGATTAAAAATAACACACAAGGACAGAAATAAAATCACATTCAAAACATCAGCTGCATAGCACTTTACCATACTTAATTTCTTGATTTTTAAGAAAGTTTATTATAAATTTTACTGAAAACATTGTATCTTAATTAAATCATTATGTGGCATATAATAAATTAATTTTAAGTAATTTATTTTTTAAGGAGCTTGGTAGTGTAGTGAATAAGGCACTTAGTTGCCAACCAGAAGTTCAGTGGTTCAAACCCACCAGCTCTCTGTGGAAGAAAGATGGGGCTATCTATTTCCGTAAAGATTTACAGCCTTGGAAACACAATAGGGGTTACTATGAGTCAGAATTGACTTGGTGGCAGATAGTTTGGTTTTTTTAATTTATTTTTATTTTTTATTACTTATTATGCAGCACTAGCAATTGACCTAAAACCTAGAACTGTTAACAGAACTTGGTTTGACTGGAGCTGGTTACTAACAGCTCAAGTCAATTGTTAGATTGTCCAGAATTTTTTGTACTTCTCTTGATGTCACAGTGGTAATTTGAAATTGGAATTCTAAGGGTATCTACACAAAGAATAAAACAAAATCAGCAAACTCTGTGAGGGCTTTTTGTGTTACTGGAGAGCTTTTCATCCTTTGCTTTTTGCTCACTGTTTTATAGTTTAAGAAACTAAGCCCCCAAAATTGCATTGACATGCTTATGGTCATAAGCAGAGAAGCTAAAAGCATAATATTGTCCCTGAAAATAGATCAGTGGTTTAATCTTGGCTAATTGTTTAGTTTAATTACGATCTTTTTTATCACTGAATTTTTTTCCCCTCAATATTAATTTATACCAAATTTCTACCAAAAATAAATAAATAAATAAAACAAGAGACCATGGTAGAGCAAAACAGGAGTCACTGAAGGAACTCTCAGGTGCCATAGCCTAGACAGTTTGAGAAACAAAAGAAATGACAGAATTGAATTATAATGCAACAAAGTGGAAAATAAATATTCATGAGTTATACTTACATAAATAATTGCTTGACTAAATAAATAAACAGGAGAGAAGAAACAAATACCCCACACAAAAGAATTCCAAATAATTTATTTAGGCACACCCCTCTTAACAAACACCAAACTCACTACCATCGAGTTGTTTCTGATTCATAGTGACCTCCATTGGCTTTCTGAGGCTGTAAATCTTTATAGAACTAGAGTGCTCTGTTTTCTTTCCATAGAATGGCTTGTGTGTTTGAACCACGA
>NW_006921892.1:579233-589564 GCF_000298275.1 Orycteropus afer afer
CTTTCCTTGACTTTTTACAATAATGAGCTAACACTGTATTTATCCTTCTGTGATTGACCTATTTCACTCAGCATAATGTCCTCCAAGTTCATCCATGTTATTCAGTGTTTTGCAGATTCTACATTATTTTTTAGTGTTGCATAGTATTCCACCATGTGTATGTATCATAATTTGGTTATCCATTCTTCTGTTGATGGGCACAGTAAATAGTGCTGTGATGAACATTGGTATGCATATATTTGTTCTTGTCCTGGCTTTCACTTCTTTAGGATATATACCTAAAATGGGATTGCTGAGTGAAATGGTATTTCTAATTCCAGCTTTTTAAGGAATTTCCATACTGCTTTCCACAGTGGTTGTGTCATTTGATAGTCCCACCAACAGTATATGAGAATCCCAATCTCTTCACATCCTCACCAGCATTTGTTATTTTCTGTCTTGTTGAATTTTGCCATTAGTGCTAGGGTGAGATGGTGTCTCATTGTTTTAATTTGCATTTCTCTGATGGCTAATGATTGCAAACAGCTCTTCATATATTGGCTGGCCACTTGAATATCCTCTTTGGTGAAGTGTCTATTCAGGACTTCTGCCAATTTTTTCATTGGATTGTTAATCTTTTTTGTTGTTGAGGTGTTAGAGTTTTGTATATATTTTTGCGATAAGTCCTTTGTCAGATATGTCATTGCCGAATGTTGTTCCCAATCTGTAAGTTCTCTTTTTACTCTTTTTACAGTGTAATTATTGACAATTATGAATTTGTTGCTGTCATTTTGTTATGTGCTTTTTAATGGTGTTGATTTCTTTGTTCCACATAATTTTCTGTGCTGAACTCCCTTTGTTTACAAATCATATTATCACTTCCTTCTTTGCCATTATTTTAGTATTTGCTAAATATTTGTGCTGGTCCTCTTTTCTATTTTGACGTGAAGATTTATCATTTTTCTTTGAGATTACTCTGTGATTTATAATTTTCTTCTCAAGTTTAGAACAGTCTGTTCTATTTTTCAGCTGTCTTGATTTCACTACCATTTAGAAGTTCTGTAACTACACAATTTTTCCCCTCATTTTGGTTTATAGTTGTCATCATTTGTCAATGGATGTCTCTAGTTCAATGTGTATAATCCTGTAGGCTTATTTACTTTGGATACTTCCTTAACTAGGTTGGTTTCTAGGTTATTTGATCTTTAGTGTTAGTGGTCAGTTGTTGCTTGCTCTTATTGTTGGTTCTCTGTCTAAAGGACTGTGGTTAGCATCTCTTGGAAGGTTGGTCTGGTTTTAACAAATTCCCTTAATTTCTGCTTATCTGGAAATATCCTAATTTCACCATCATATCTGAGGAGCAATTTTGCTGCATATGTAATTCTTGGTTGGAATTTTTTTTTTTTTTTTTTTTTGTCTTTCAAGGTTTTATATATACCATCCCATTGTCTTCTCGCCTGCACAATTTCTGCCAAGAAATTTGACCTTAATCTTATTGGTTGCCCCTTCTAAGTAATTTTTCATTTTTCCCAATCTGCATTCAGGATTCTTTCTTTGTTTTTGGTTTTGGTGAGTGTGATGATAATATGTCTTGGTGATTTTCTTTTGGGGTCTAACCTCTTTGGGATTCGTTGGACTTCTTGAATGGATATATTCTCATCTTTCATCATACCAGGAAAATCCTCTTCCAACAAATCTTTGACAATTTCCTCAGTGGGTTTATTTTTCTCTTCCTGTTCTGTATTACATGTTCGTTATTCCTTTTGATGGTATCCCATATAAATCTTAGGCCTTTTTTATTTTGTTTTGATCTATTTTCTGATTGATCCCTTTCCAAAGATGTATTCAGGTACTTATCTTCAATCCCCTTAATTCTGCTTTTCATTGATTCATTTCTACTCCTTTACCCTTTAATGTGTTATCTATTTTTGAAAATTTAGCATTAATCTTATGGATTTCTATCCAGAGATTTTGCATCATTTCTAATTTTTCATTTATTTTGTCATTTTGTTCTTGTGTTGTCTTCTAAAATCATTCTAGGGTTTTCTCCGTGTTTTTCTCAATTTTGTCTGTGTTTTCCTTGATCTGTCTCTTAATCCATTGTACATAACAATAATACTTTTGAATTTCTTCTCAGGGAGTTCCAATGCTGTTTTGTCCTTGGGGATGTGTTGGGTCTGTATCTTGGTCCCTGGTCTCTCTTGCTTTATCTTGCTTCTTTGTGTAGACTGTGATGCTCTGTTGTCTCTGAGACATTGGGACATTTTTGTATTTATACTTAATTGGTGATTGCATATTGGAGTGACTTGCCCAGGATTTTGTTTTCTTTGGATATTATCTACATAAACAGGGTACTGTGCTTCTCTGTTTGCTAGTTGGTACTGCTTACACACTCACCACCTGTCTCCTTTCCCATTGTCAGCCTCCTGTTTGTCCCTGCCATCCTTTGCAAAAGAAGCCTATTCTTACATCCCTGTAATCCTAATGAGAATTCTGTCACTTCAAATATCCAATGTGGCCACCACTTGTAACAAATCAAAATGGATGCACCTTCCAGATAGATAAAAGTCCACAGTTCAGATTGTCTCCCTCCTTGCGGTTTCCCTTCCTAGTCATAGGCCACCAGTGAAGTAATTCCTGTTGCCCTTGGCAACCAGGGATGATCTTTCAGTCAATTCTCAGGTTCCAACACCACCTGGAAATATTCAGGCTGTCGGTGCCAGCAGAATAGCTGACATTCCGCAGCTCTGTCCATCTCCTTACTCTATGTTTTCATTTGAGTTTTTCCATGTTGTTGTTGTTGTTGTTATGTGCCGTCGAGTCGGCCCCGACTCATAGCGACCCCTCCTTGGGTTTCTGAGGCAGTATCACTACAGAAGTAGGATTGCCCAACCTTCCTTCCAAGGAGTGGCTGGTGGGTTTGAAACGCCAGCCGTCTGGTTAGCAGGCAAGTGTCTTAGCCACTATGCTACCAGAGCTCCCAATCCACTTCTATATAGTTCTTTTTAAAGCTCAGGGCTCCAGGATCATCTTCTGTATCTCTGTCAATTGTTTTCTCTTTTCTTTGTTGAAGATGGTCTGTGTAGCTTGCCTGCCTATTGTGGCATTTTACCAGAAGTCCCTCGGAGCTCCATTTAAAGAAGTAGAGTGCTCCTTAAGTATTGGTTGTTCATAATGACTTCCAAAGAGTGGAAAGGGGGGAAAGGTAACTTTACAATGAAGAACATGACAAACACTGCCTTGGCTAGGTGACCCAGGATAACATTTCACTGATAAATCAATTTAACAGTATGTAACCTTGATATGCTATAATGAGAATGGCAGTGCCTTTGTTTTTTTCCTTCATGAGCATCAGAAGAGGGAGATAGATATCATCATATTCTAGCCATGAGAAAACACCAGACTAACTCATAAGGCATTCTCCAAAACATTTAGCCATCATTTGTCAAAGTCATCAGAAACAAGGAAAGTCTGAGAAGCTGTTATAATCTAGAGAAGCCTAAAGAGTCATGAGAGTGAAATGTAATACATCCTGGATGAGATTCAGATACAGAAAAAAAGACATTAGGTAAAAACTAAGGAAATCTGAATAAAGCAAGGATGCTAGTTAATAAAATGAATCAATATTGTATCATTAATTGTAATAAATAAACTATATTAATGTAAGATATTAATAATAGAGAAAACTGGGTGAAAGCATATGGGAACTCCTGGTACCATCTTTGCAAATTCCCTGTAAATCTAAAATTATTCCAAGAGGAAAGGAAAGTTTACTGTTTTCAAAAAGCAGTTCAAAGTTTGTCTTCTTATCCAAAGGTTTGGTCTTTATGTCTTCCTAGAGGTTTTTGTCTTTAAACAAGGCTAGTGTTGCAGTGGATAAGTATTCCATTGCTAACTGAAAGGTCTGTGGTTTGAACCTACCAGCCATGCCACAACAGAAAGATGTGTCAATCTGCAGTCTGCTTCTATAAAGATTTACAGCCTTGAAAACCCTATGGCACATTTCTACTCTGTCATATAGAGTTATTATGAGTCTGAATCAACTCCGTAACGGTGGGTTTAGTTTGAGGTTTTATTTATTCTTTATTGGAGAAAATCAAACTGATCTGTTAGCAGCTTCTATAGGGCTGAGTCAGGTCTGGGACAATTAGTAGAAAGCAGAGAAAGGTTTTCCAAGATCCTGGTCAAGAGATTTTCAAATCCATGGGAGAATGTATGCACTCAATTGAATATATAGAAATAAAGTCAGTAGTGGCAAGAGCACATCATTTAAATATTTGTTTGGAAATTGTAATAAACTGCTTAAATATTCTGTTTTATTTCAAATTAAATAATCAGTATCTGGTCATTTCAACATAATTTAGATGATATATGTATTATCCAACAATATTTGTCTCTTCTCTCCTTATCACATTCATACTTTGGATGCACAATTTCTCATGAACAAATTCATTTAAAGTCTGTTATGTAAAGGAATGAAAGAAACCAAAACAGTTACAGTTATTGGCTCAAAACAATTCTGTAAAAAATGAATAACAAAAATAGTTTGCTGATATTAGTAAAAAGTAAATTAGAAGAACAATAATTATTCAATTTTATATATTTAAATTTCTTAGTTAGAATAGAAATAAAAATAAGACATATTTTGTAATATTTTGTATGACAAGTAAAGTGTTTTTCATATACCTTAATGTATATCAGATTTGAAAGTTAGATACTGGCCTCTGTGGTTATGTGTAAAATAAGAAGAAAAATGTTAAAAATCAATAACACAAAATAGATAATGCAAAGAACTGGATTAATTGGGACATTCTCATGCAATTACACACATATCAGCATTTTTTCTGGATAGGTAGTTAATTGGGTTCTGTGTGATTCAAAAGACTTGAGTAAAATGCTAAAATAAAAATTAATTTTTTTGAAAAAAAAATTGAATTGAGATTCTATTCATTTACCAATGGAAAAAATAGAAAGGTCAAGAATAATCTACAATCAAAAGAAAATTATGTATCAGATTTGACACCATGATATTTAGCAAAGAAAAATTTCAAATGTTTTTAATGAATTGCTAAATTTTCTTTAAACTTGAAAATTCTAAAGGACGTCATTTATATTGTGATACATATTGTGAAGAAGGATTTAGCTATTGCTGTTTCAAAATGAGATTGCATTGATTATTTGAAGTAGAAAACTGAACATTACTCTGTCATAATAATTACTATTTGAAGATATTTTTTAACAAGTTGGAGCAGACTATTAATGCCAGTTCCATTACTTCTCCAGAAACTGCCAGCTGTTATCAGTCAATAGAAGAAGGACATTGATAATTAAATTAATAGTTCTCAGTGGAAATGCAGTTCAACAGGATTGATGGCTTAAAGGGGTTTAATTTAGAGTTTATTAATTGTCACAGGATAAAGGGACAATTTATGACATAGAAAGAGACTAAGTACCTTATTCTTGTAATAACAGAAAAGTGTTCAAGAAGGATTCTTTTATTATACATTTTTACAATAAGCCACAATTCTTGAACCGCCTTTTGTTGTTGTTGTTGACTGGTGTATTGGTATTATATTGTGTTACAGTATTAACACAATGGTCATGGTTCTAGAATTATTTATTCCTTAGTGTATATGACAGGGAGTATACTATAGCTTTGGAGCTCTGGTGGCAGAGTGCCTAAGGCATTTGACTGGTAAACAAATGGCTTGTGGTTCAAACCCACCAGCCACTCCACAGAAGGAGGACCAGGCAATCTACTTCTGTAAAGATTTATCACCTCAGAAATCCAATGGGGATCACTATGAGTTGGAATCAGATGGCAGTGTTTTTTGGTTTTTCAAAAACTATACTATACTTTTTGTATTTTTTCATTCAGTCTTATGTTGACATTTTGTTAATTATTCATATCTTACTATATTTTAACAATCAGATCATTTGAAAAGTATTCACAAAAATTCACTCTTCTCTAATAACAGAATTGAGAACTCTGATTTGTGGAAGGATATTAAGGATAGTCTCATAATATTCCCTGCCCCCTCCCAGATTACATATTAAAAGTGAAAAAAGGTAGCAGATAGCAAAGTTGCTTCTGAATAGAAAGATATTTAACACTAATGTAGTCCTCTTACTTTAGGAGAAAGCCATGATGTAAATAATGTTTAGAAGTAATATTCTTTGACATGGCAAAGTTGTTCTTAAAAAGGTAGATTAGGATTCAAAGGGAAGAATTTTCCAGTATTTTTCTGCAAGCCTTCCAAAGTTGAATAAAATAACAAAGGCGATTTTTGAAGCTCACATCTAAGTATAAAAGTAATTATCTTTTCAATGAGTGTTCCAGACAGGTCAGATCTCATTTGATAATATCTCTGCTAAAGCTTAAAATAATTAGTGTATTTAGTAACAGCTTTAGATATGAAGAAGTGCTGAATGTTTCAATGTATACAAAGATGTATTTTTCTTCAAGCCACTTAAACTAGAAAGATGTGAGAACCCCAATGTATCTAGTTATAGATACTAATTCTGATTGTAGGTTAAATTGGATTCTTAAATAGTAATATTATTTTTAAGAAATATTAATTATACCATAATACATAAATTGAGTTATCATGTCAATGAAGGACAAGATTGATCTATTCTTTCAACTACATAGTATGAGGATGAATATTATCTAGTAGAATGTCAGAAAAATAATGTATTGTAAAGATCCTAGCATCCAGAGGTCGAACCATGTAAGGCTTAGGGAAAACAGACTTGTGTTCTCAGTAACCTGCTTAATACAGGTGCTTGAAAATTTCAAATCCTTGCAAATATATGCTTAAATAGGATACTATAGACGTTATCTTATTGCTTTCTATTCACTGCTAGCTACTTGGATAACCTAGCTGTATATGCAAGGGGTACAAACTAGGTTCACATTGAAGTACCACTTGAAACTAACTGCTATTGAATCAATTCGATTGATAGTGATTCAAACACTCCTTGGGTTTCTGAGGTTGTATCTCTATGGAAGTAGATTGTACAGTCATCCTTCTCAGGAGTAGCTGCTGGGTTTGAACTGCCAGCCTTCTGGTTAGCAATCAAATCCCTTAGGTACTATGCCACCAGGCCTAGAAATTTTCAGTATTGCAACTCAAGGCTTGAATATTTTCTCCAATTCCTTCAGCTTAGGAAATGCTGAGCATGTTCTTCCCTTTTGCTTTTCTAACTCCAGATCTTTGTACATTTACATTCCATTAAAGAAATTGATTTTGTCTTCTTGAACTGCTATTTGAAATGTTCTGTTCAGCTCTTTTATCTTGTCATTTCTTCCATTTGTTTTAACTACTACTCTTTGTTCAAGCGTAAGTTTTAGAGTACCTTCTGACATCTATTTTGGTATTTTCTTTCTTTCCCGTCTTTTTAATGACGTTTTGCTTTTTTCATATATCCCGTTCTTGATTTCATCCCACAATTCATCTAGTTTTCAGTCATTGGTGTTCAATGTATCAAATCTATTCTTTCGATGGTCTCTAAATTCAGGTGGGATGTATTCAAGATCATACTTTGGCTTTCTAGTGATACTGCCTCAGAAACCCAAGGAGGGGTTGCTATGAGTCGGGTTGGATCCAACTCCATGGCAGTGAGGTTTTTTTTTTTTAGACTTGTTTTAATTGTCATAGGATCTTTTCCATGGTCAGCGCCCACCTTTTTTTTTTTTTTTTTTTTTGGATGAAGATTTTGAGTTTTTCCATTGCCTATTTCTATAGATATAGTCAATCTGATTCCATCTTGTGAACTCCACATGTATAGCTTTCATTTATGTTGTTGAGAAAATGTATTTGCCATGAATAAGTCATTGGTCTTGCAAAATTCTATTATGTGATCTGCAGCATCATTTCTGTCACTGAGGCCATATTTTCCAACTGCTGGTGATTCTTCTTTGTTTATAACATTTTCATTCTATTCACCAGTAATAATAAATGCATCTTTATTGCATGTTTGGTCAATTTCAGACTGAAGAATTGCTAAAAATCGTCAATTTCCTCAACTTTGGTTTTGATGGTGTGTAAATTTGAATAATGTGTAAGGCATTTGACTGCTAACCAGAAGCCACTCCTCAGAAGGAAGACTAGACAATCTACTTCGGTAGTGATATCATCTCGGAAACCCAAGGAGGGATGCTATGAGTTAGATTCCACTTGAGGCCAGTGAGGTTTATTTTTTCTTGGGGGGGGGGATGGATATTAACTGGTTCTCCATGTAGGTGTATGGATATTATCCTATCACTGACAACATGGTACTTCAGGAAAGATCTTGAAGCATTCTTTGTGATATTAAATGTCACACCATTCCTGTTCAATTTGTCATTCCCAACATAGTAGATATATGATTGATTCAAACTGGCCCAAACATGTCCATTCCAGCTCACTAAATACCACTTCTTGAAGGAAGATTGAGCAACCTACTTCCATACTGATATAACCTTGGAAACCCAAGGAGGGGTTGCTATGAGTCAGATCAGACTCCATGGCAGTGGGTTTGGTTCTTTTGGTTTAATGCTTAGGATAGCAATCTTCATGTGTTCCGTTTCATTTTTAACAACTTACAATTTTCTTAAATTCATATTTCATATAAACCATGTTCCAATTATTAATGGATCTTTGCAGCTGTTTCTTCCCACTTTAAGTCATGTCATCCTAGGAAATGGAGGTTCTGGAAGCCTTACTCTATGTTATTAAGGTTGACTCTAATTGAGGCAGCAGCTCTTTTCCAGTCATATTTTGTGTGCTTTCTGACCTGAGGGGCTCATCTTCTGGCACTATATCGGACAAAGTTTCAGGGCTATTGATTAAGATTTCCAGTACTATATCAGACAGTGTTTCACTGCTATTCATAAGGTTTTCACTGGCCAATTCTTTCAGAAGTGGGTAGCCCCTTCTTTCTTCCATGTGTGTCAAAATCTGGAAGGTCTGCTGAAATCTGTTCACCATGGGTGACCCTTCTGGTATTTGAAATACCGGTGGCATAGCCTCCAGGATCACAGCAAAAACAAGCTGCCACAGTACAACAAACTGACAGGCATGTTGTGGGTCTACCCTCTAGTTAGTGGTTTACCCTCCTTTACCCTCACACCCCTGGTAACTTTCAAAGAATATTTCTTTTTGTGTGAAAACCTTTTCTTGCTTCCTTTACAACAGTGGCTCATATAGTATTTGTCCTTTTGGACTTGATTAATTTCACTTACCTTATGTCCTTTAGGTTCATTCTTGCTATGAGATGTTACAGATTCTTTAACATTGTTCTTTTACATTACATAGTATCCATTGTCAGTATGTACCATAATGTGTTGATCCATTCATATGTTGTTGGGAATTTAGGTTGTTTCCATCTTTTTGCTATTGTAAATAGTGCTGCAATGAACATGGGTCTGCATGTATTTATTTTTATATAGCTCTTGTTTTGCTAGGATGTATACCTAGTAGTAGAATTGCTAGATCTTAGGGTATTTCTCTTTCCAGCTTTTAAATAAGTGCCAAATCATTTGCAACAGTGGTTTGCCATCCCACCAGAATTGTATAAAGGTTGTGTGTCTCCTCATCCTTGCCAGCATTTGTTGTTACCTTTTATTTTTTATTTTTTAGCTTTGCTGTTAGTACTGGGGTGAGATGATATCTCATTGTTTTGATTTGCATCGCTCTAATGGCTAATCACTGCAAGCATTTCTTTATGCTTGTTGGCTGCTTGAATATCTTATCTTCTTTGCTGAAGTGTCTGTTGATGTCCTATTCTAATTTTTTAATTGGATTATTTGTCTTTTTCAGTTGAGCTGCACTCTTTACTCTTATGTCTCTAATGTTTCATACAGTCTTTCATTACTGATACATAACTCCAAAACATCTGTGATGAAAAGAAATGGTATTTTTAGAAATAGAGAAGACAACAGTTATTTGAAAGTATATTTTGATATACAAAATTAGTTTCAATAATCTCTCAAGTTATTATGCATAAGAAGATCTATACTTATGCATTTTCTAATACCATAATTTTCCTTCATCACCATTATTTACAATAAATAAATAAATCTTTAATGTATTTTAACATATGGTATAAATTTTTGTGTTTTTTCTGTGTTATAACTGCAAAGGTGTGTAAATATATCATGGATAAATAAAGTTTAAGTCAATAACCTGATATTAACTAAAAATTTCTTCATTATGAAGGAAAGTAAGACATCAGATTGGTTTAGAAAAAATGAAGAAAGTTAATTTTGCTTATAAAATTTGAAAGAGTTAATTTAGTGGATATAAGATGAATTCCCAAGTTAAGGAAGCCTTGAAACGGAACTAAGAGGAATAATTAAAAAAAAAAAA
>NW_006921892.1:590064-595496 GCF_000298275.1 Orycteropus afer afer
TTATAGTGCCCTTATGGAGTTATTGAGGAGCTCTGGTAGCGTAGTGCCTAAGGCACTTGACTGCTAACCAGAAGGTTGGCATTTCAAATCCACCAGCCACTCCTCAGAAGGTTGGGCAATCTACTTCCATAGTGATACTGCCTCGGAAACCCAAGGAGGGGTCATAATGAGTCAGGTCCAACTCAATGGCACATAAAAACAACAACAACATAGAGTTATTGTGAAAAATAAAACTCTATAAATGTAATATGCTAGAAGTAATACATAGTATATCACAAGTCATGAGAAGAGTTAACAATTATTAATTTAATTTTTAAAGTTTCTTTCTAATTTCTGCTTGTGCTAGTAATATTATGATGAAAATCATTTGCAAGTATTATAAAGGGTAAATAGCCAAAGATGCATTTATATAAGGTAGAAATCTTATATTGAAAGGTTTTTAAGCAAAACTATATTTTCAAGAATTTTTGCAAATAAGATTCTAGATAAGAATTAGATTTTGTCAATTAGATGAATAGCATAAACTGGAAAGGCAGAATATAACTAGAGATCACTGCAGCACAGAAGGTACTGATAGAAGCTACATTCTATTATCTGTCACTAGCTTTATGAATCTAAGAAACAGTTTTAGCTGTAAGAATAGGGAGAATATGAGCAGTGGCTGCAGTATATCCTGATGTTTTGTTACAACTCCATGATTGAAAACATCTAAAGATAGTCCCTGATTTCTAATCATTCAGCCTTTCTAATGACTTTTTAAAGTACCTATTTGCTAGAACTAAATCTCCTTCTGCTTGGAAAACTTAGAGAAGTTTCTCCTTGCTGTACTCAGTCTTAAATGATGCACTATTTGGATCATCAATAATTGAAACATGTAACTGCCCACAGAATGGGCATGATTACTGTCACAAAGAGCAGGGTCAGCACAGAAATCAAAATGGTTTGAATTGTAGAGTATATGGTGGGGACTAATGAATTACTCACTAATTAACTAGTTCTCAGTTTGTTTTCCTGTCATGGCTTGCATGTTGTTTTGAGGCAGGAAGCTGTATCATTGTTATATCAAATACCAGCAAGATCACCCAGAGTGAATTGGCATCTGCAGAACTTCCAAGCTAAGATAGAGTAGAAAGGACCTGGCAATCTTTTTTTTTATTTTATTTATTTATTTTTTAATAATGGTAAGTGAAAACCTTGTGAATAGCAACAGAACATCCTTAGGCTGGAAGGAACTAAAAAATATGACTGGAGATACCTGTTTCTTCACAGTAAAATCAACCTTAATCATGTAGATGGAGTAAAAGCTGTTAAGAACATAATTTTCTGATGTAGCTTGACTTAAATTGAAAAGAAATAATTGAAAACATTGATTAATTATGCAAATATGGAATGTACAAAATAAGAATCTAAGAAAATGGTAAGTTGTCAAAAATGAAATGGAACATGTGAAGATCGATATCCTAAGCATTAGTACAAGAAAAAAAAAAGTGGATGTTCAACCATTTCAGGATGTAGCAGATGATCAAGAACTGATAACATTGAAGGAAGAAGTCTAAGCTTCACTGAAGGCTGTGGCAAAAAGCAAGGCTCCAGGGATTAACAGAATATTCCCTGAAATATTCAGTAAATGGATGCAGCACTTGAGTTTCTCAGTGATATATGTATACCAAGATATTTGGAAGATAACTACCTGGCCAACCAACTGGAAGAGATCTACATTTGTGGCCATTCCAAAGAAAGGTGATCCAATAGAATACAGAAATCATTGTATAATATAATTAATGTCACATGCAAAAAAAATCTTGCTAAAGATAACTCAAAAACAGTCACAGCAGTATATTGACTGAAAACTTCCAGGAATTCAAGCTGCATTTAGAACAGGGCATGGAAAGAGTTATATCATTGCTGATGTCAGATGGATCTTGGCCAAAAGCGAAGAATAGTAGAAAGATGTTTAACTGTGTTTTATTGACATTGCAAAGGCATTCAGCTGTGTGCATCATAAAGAAAACAAAACTAGTATAACATTATGAACAATGGGAATTCCAGAACACTTAATTATGCTCATTTGGAAACTGTACATAAACAAAGAGGCAGTTGTTTGAACAGAACTAAGGGTTACATTTTGGTTTAAAATTGGGAAAAGTGTGAGTCAGAGTTGTATCCTTTCACCGTATTTATTTAATTTCTATGTTGAGAAAATTATTTGAGAAACTACTCTATATGATAAAGAACATAGCACCAGGTTTGGGGGAAGACTCACTAACAACCTCATCAACAGATGACACAACTTGCTTGCTTAGAGTGAAGAAGACTTGTAGAACATACTGACAAGAATCAAAGAATACAGCCTTCAATATGGTTTAAACTCAACATAAAGAAAATAAAAATCTTTATACCTAGGCAAATAAGTAACTCATGATAAAAAGAGAAATTATTGAAGTGTCAAGGATTTCATTTTATTTGGGTTCATAATCAGTGCCCATGGAAGCAATAATGAAGAAATCAAACTACATATTTCATTGGGCAAATCTGCCATGAAAGATGTCTTTAAAGTGTTTAGGAACAAAGATGACACTTGGAAGACTAGGATGTGCATGACTCAAGCCATGGTATTTCCAATCACCTCACATACATATGAAATCTTAATGGTAAATAAGAAAGACCAAAGAAGAAATTATATATTTTAATTACTGAATTAGCAGAGAATACTGAATATACCATGAGTTGCCAGAAGGACTAACACATCTGTCTTAGAAAAAGGATAGCCACCTGTTCTGGTTACCTAGTGCTGCTCTGATGAGAAATATATCACAAATGGGATGGCCTTAACAAACAAGAGTTTACTCTCTTACAGTTTGGAGGCTTTAATTCCAAGTTCAAAGTGCCAAGCTCTAGGGGCTGGGTGAAAGCCCCTCAATCTTGGGGTCCAACTCTGCCTCCTGCTCCCAGCCCACTGGAGCTAAAGGCATTTCTTCACTCAGACAGCTGTTAGCTGCTGAGGTTGAGAAGCCCCAAGGTTGACAAGGAAAAATGCACAGTCCCAATGTTACCAATCCACACGGTAGGTCATTAACTTAAGTCCACCGTAAGTCCCAAGGTCAGCGGAGCAGAGCAGGCTACTGAGCAATGACACGGCTACATGCAGGGTCCAAGAATGCCAAAGGCTAAAGACCATTCTCAAAGCTTCTCCTTATATACAGGAAGCAGAGTACACACCCAAAGGCAGCTATTCAGCTGCTCCCAGTAGATCCCACCATGGAGTTGATTAAAAGTCTCATCATGGGGAATACTACATCCAGCTGTTCAGCCACTCAACCAGTCCCAGCCAAGCTGACACAGATATATAACCACCACACCACGATTCTCCTATAAACAAGAATGGTCAAACTTAATGTCACATACTGCTGATGTGTTAACAGGAAGGATCAGTCCCTGGGAAAGGACACAATGCTTGTTAAAGTATAGGGTAAGTGAAAAAGAGAAAGATCACAATGAGGTACATTGAGTCAGAGGCTGCGACAGTGGACACAAACTTAACAAAAATTGTGAGGCTGGTACAAGGTTGTGTTTCATTTTACAGATAGGGTCTATATAAGAACTGATTCTGAGACACCTAAACAACTAGTATAACAAAATGAATGAAGATTCCTTAGCACTGGGCCTCTTGGTGGCACAAATAGTTAATCAATCAACCACTACCCGATTGGTTGGCAGTTCAATCATCCATTCAGAGGCACCTTGAAAGACAGGCTTCTGAAAGGTCACAGATTTGTAAACCCTCTGGAGCACTTGCACTGTCACACATGGTGTCTATGAGCAGGAATCAACTTGACAGCAACCAATAACAATTCCTAGCACTAAAATAGATGAACAATCGGCTAAAGTAGTACTGGATCTGTGATTCAAAAATAACAATTCTTTCAGAAAATAGAATGGGGCTTGTCTTGATTCATTACATCCAGCTGCCCAGCCACTCAATGGAAAGTCAAGGTACTTCATCTAACTTCTAGAACTTAACCAGTTCATAGGCAGAAAGCCCACTGAAAAAAAAAAAAAAAAAAAAAAACTAATTTCCTTTAGAGAAAAATATTTTTACACCGCCACAAGAATATGTGTGTGACTTGAGGCTATTTGTTTGAGTGAACATTTGTACTAAAGAAAAGGAGTATTCAGTCTGGAGAGATCATGGAATTTGAGTTGATACGAAATGTTGGAGTCACAGAACAGAACTAAATTTCACCACTTAGATTGTAAGTTTAAGGAAGGCAGAGGCTAAGTGGAGTTTTGGCTCAGGTATATATAGAAAGATTTTAATGTATTTGTGAACCCATTCTGTGCTTATTTCTCCAGTTGCTACATGTAAATGTGAACTGACTCTAATTGGCACCTGAAAGAGTACTCAAATTGTCTCTCTCAGTCCCTTAACTTTCCTTCTTTACTGAAATAGTAAGTGATAAACAATATTACATCTTTGGTTGATTGCACAGATTAATGTAATTACCAGGGTAAGGATTACTACTATATCTCTCATTTTTTAGTTTATTTAGCCTATTAAAAAACAAATGAATCTTGAAGAATATAAGTGGATTATTGTAAATATAACTAGTGTTAATTACAAACAGGGAGCTCTGGTGGTGTAGTGAGTAAGGCATATGTGCTAACCAGAAGGCTGGCAGTTCAAACCTATCAGCCACTCCTTGGAAGGAAAATTGGGGAACCTACTTCCATAGAGATATCACCTCAGAAACCCAAGGAGGGGTCGCTATGAGCTGAGATTGACTCAACGGCAGTGAGTACCAACTACAATTAAAGATACTTTTTTTGATGTTTTCTCAGCCCTTGACCAAATCAACAAACTTCCTGTCATTTTTATGCAGAATTCAAGCTAGTAAATACTTTATTTTTCTATCCCAGGAAGACATGAATACCACAAGCAACCTCTTTTTAACCATCAGCAACAATTATTCTTACAGTCTTGCATCAGCTTTCTGTCATAATTTACAGAGTCATAGAGTACCTCCCATTTTAGGGACATCTGGCAATTTCACCTCATTGATGGTATACGAGGATGACTGTACTTGGAAAAGAAGAAGTAACATATATTTTGGATACTCTGTAACTATACGTATGCACTAAACTAGAAAGAATTTTTAAAAATAAATAAATAGAAACTGCTTCTGGAATGCAGTGCTATAGAGCAAGCCAAAATACTATTTCCAAATCAGAATATCAATTGCTCAATTGTTCCTCACTAATTCTAAGGAAGAAGAGAAATACAACAGTTGGTTGGCCTTTTTTGGGTTTTAGAGGCAATATTAATGTATAGTATGCTTCTCCAGCATATTTTTCAAGAAAACTTTGAAGTTAATAGTTTTGAATTGAGTACAAGGCAAGAGAAGATTTTTCTACTAGTTCAGGTTGTAGATACC
>NW_006921892.1:596251-603175 GCF_000298275.1 Orycteropus afer afer
TTATAAGATAAGAAATGCCTCCTTTTAGCAGAAGTCCCAGATGTTTTGCAGAAATGTCTTGCACTTCTGTGAGAAGGTGTGGTGAAGGAAAGATTTTTCAGCAAATAAGTTAGTGAAAAATTCTTTCTAATCTTAGAACAGATGTGGAAATGAGTTTTGATGTTTATGTTACCAACTGTGCTTCTCTCTAACCCATCAGAATGAAGACACATATGACACCTAGGGATACTATGGATTGAAAAAAAAGTAGAAAATGGCATCCTACTATAGATATTATTACCAAAAATCCACTTTTTCTTCTTTGAAGATGTCAGCTCTCTGCTAATATGTATGCATGTTTTGCATAAACAAACCTAATTATAGTGGCCTGGAGTCTGTTGTGTACATTCATATCTTACATCCATTTCAATAAATCAATCTAAAAATACATTTTTTTTTCCCTATTGTTACACATTATTTGAAAGAGAACTAAACAGCTTTTAACCTGATTTGGTGGTTGGTTTTGAGATGACTGATTTAAAACTTTTAAGATGAGGCATATTTGAAGGTCACTTTGGAAGCCCTCAGTGTACCTGCAAGGAAGTGACAGTTAGCTATCTAAAATGGAGAGAGTATGAGAGCCTAGATGGCCATAATCAGACAAAATGCTTTATAAAAAGTAGGATCCTTGCACAGGGAAAACAAATGCTGGCATCAGGTAACAGCCCCAAATTGAGAGTCACAAAGGAAAACATTCTAAATTATAAATTGAATTATACTGAATTAATTCTCACATGGACATCTCCAGAAATTTAGTCTATGATGAACGACACAGAGATTTAGTCATAAAAAAAAAGGTTTAAGTTTCACATTTTTGTTTGAACTAGTCACTTTAAGCATATTTCACACACATACAGACAGACCCTTAAAGAAAAATAAGACTAAGACACCCAGAACTTCAAGACAAAACTAAAAGCAAAGGAAGCCTGAATTACATTTGTTTTCTTATACCTGAGGACATACCTGTCAAAAAGTTGCTGCTAAAAAGTAAACAAGAATCAGTTAATATAAAAATGTTTCAACTATTAAAGTGTCACACTTTTATAACAGTGTGCTGACAGAACACTAATCAGTTCATACATTCAATGCATGTCCAGATTAGTGGGAAAAAAAAACATCAAAATGTCTCATATAAATTCCTGTTTTTCACAAAGTTATAAAATATACTTCATATTAAGAATTTTTACTTTATAACTCTAAAATTAAAAATAATTTAAAAATAAGAACAAAGTATCAGTTACAAATAAATTTTTCATTATATTTTGTCATACACTATAAAATGGCAAAAAATTATGTTTCTTATTTAGTACAGTGTTTTTGTGTATAATTATTATCTACTCACTAATTGAAACAATTACTCAAAAAATACTAACTTCCATTCTCCTTTAAGTCTGCTTCCATGTTTTCTTTTATTCAAAGCACAAAATATCTAGTACTGTAGTGCCTAAGGCACTGGACTGCTAACCAGAAGGCTGGCAGTTCAAACCAGCCACTCCTCGGAAGGAAGGTTGGGCAATCTGCTTCCGTAATGACCCCTCCTTGGAAACTCAAGGAGGGGTCACTATGAGTTGAGTCTGACTCAACAGCACATAATGACAATGGGAAAAAAATTTTTTTAACAAATTTGAAAAAATTGGGGAATAAAAAAATGGAAAAAATTTAAAAAAAATATTACTGAGTTACTTCATGCCTTTTTTAGAAACTAAGGTATATCCCTTTTTATCTTTCAAACATTGTTATTTAACTTATTTGCCTCAAACATAATTTTGAAAAATAAGAATTTAGCTATTCATTCAAAACTATATTTATAATACCAAGAGCTGCTAGGAAAAGGTCTATTAAACAAGATTTTATTACACATTATTGAAGAAATCATGGAATCATATCCCAATGTACATGGAAAGTTTAAGACAAGATACATAATGTGAATACAGGATTATCAAAGAGATTGATTTTTTTAATAAATAAGCATTTGATTTTTTAAATAAATAAACATGTGATAAAGTATTTTTAAAAGTATAAGTAAATTTTTAACATATTGTATTGGGCAAATCTGCTGCAAATGTCCTCTTTAAAGTATTAGAAAAACAAATATATCACCCTGAGAACTAAGGTACATGCCACAAGCCATAGTATTTTCAATAAGAATGTGAAAATTGGACAATGAAAAAGGAATACTGAAGAATTGATCCCTTTAATTTTGGGGGTTGGCAAAGAATATCCAAAATACCATGGGCTTCCAGAAAAATGAACAAAAATATTTTAGAAGAAGCACAGCTATCATGTTCCTTGGAAGCAAAGACAGAGACACTTCAAGTATTTGGATACATTATCAGGAGGGACCAGTCCCTGGAGAAGGATATCAGGTTTGGAAAAATATAAGGTCAGCAATAAAAAGGGAGACTCTCAACAAATGGACTGAAACATAACAACGATTGTGAGAATATAACTGAAACAACAGTTTCAGTTTTGTTCTGTTGGACATAAGATGGCTATGAGTTAGAATCAACTCCGTGGCACCTAACAACATCAATAAGTGGATTCTTAAAGTTGTCTTCTTAAAAGTCCTAGCCAGTAGGCACATGGATTTCTGATAAGATGGTGGAATAGGCAGAAAGGCTGCACAGATCTTTTTCAACAAAGAAAAGGGCAGTCAATTAACACAGATACAGAAGATAATCCTGGACCTCTGAGCCTTAAAAGGAAGGATATAGAAGTGGACTAAAATACATAAATCAGACTTTAAAAAAGTTGAAAAGTCAAATAGATGATTGCACAGCCATAGTGGTAGATTTTAATACACTACTTTCAATGAAAGATAGAACAACTGGAAAGAAACTTAAAAAAGATGCAGAAGAGCTAAACAATTCAATCCACCAACTTGACCTTATAGACATATACAGAGAACAACATCACAATATACATTCTTCTCCAGTGAACACAGAACATTTTCCATCATAGAACATATGTTAGACCATAAAGCAAGCCTTAATATATTTAAAAACATTGAGATACTGTAAAGCATCTTCTCAGATAATACTGCTATCAAATCAGAAATCAACAATAAGAAGATCAATGGAAAAAGAGTAAACACACGGAAAATGACCAACACCTTCCTTAAGAAAGACTGAATAAGGGAAGAAATAAAAATTGAAATTCAAAAGTCCCTTGAATCAAATGAGAATGAAATACATCATATCAAAATCTTTGGGAGACAGCAAAAGCAGTGATCAGAGACCAATGCATAGCAATAAACACATACATCAAATAGAAGAAGGGGCCAAAATCAACACTTTAAACCAGCATTCCCAGCAATTAGAAGAAAAATAGCAAGAAAAGCCTACAGTCAGCAAAAAAGAGGAAATGATAAAGATTTGAGCAGAAATCAATGAAACAGAAAATAGAAGGCAACACAAAAAATTAAAAGAACAGAATTAGGATTATTGAAAACATCAATAAAATTAACAAACCACCAGAAAATTTAACAAAGGGAAAGGATAAAACTAACATGAATAAAAAATAAAATGGGTGACATCACAACAGAACCAACTGAAATAAAAAGGATAATATCAGAGTACTGTGACAAACTGTACTCCAACAAATTTGAAAATCTGAAAGAAATGGACAGATTTCAAGAAACACAACACTTACCTGAACCAACACAGACTGATGTGGAAAAGTAGAACAGATCCATAACAAAACAAGGAATTGAAAAGTTCATCAAAAAATTACCAACAACAAAAAAAGTCCTGGCCCAGATGATTTCACTGAAGAATTCCATCAAACCTTCAGAAAAGAACTGACACCATTCCTACTCAAACTATTCCACAGCATAGAAAAGGATGGAATCCTCCCTAACTAATTTTATGAAGCAAGCATAACCTTGACACCAAAACCAGGCAAAGACATCACTCAAAAGGAAAACTACAGATCAATAGCCCTCATGAATATAGATGTAAAAATCTTCAACAAAACCATAGCCGGTAGATTCCAGTAACATGTCAAGAAAATCATACATTAAGACCAAGTGGAGTTCATATCATATATGAAGGGACAGTTCAACATTAGAAAAACAATCAACGTCATCCACTACATAAATAAACAAAGGAGAAGAACCACATGATCTATCAATTGATACAGAAAAGGCATTTGATAAAATCCAACACCTATTCCTGAACAAAACTCTCAGCAAAATAAGAATAGAAGGGATATTCCTCAACGTAATAAAGGGGATCTATGCAAAACCAACAGCCAACATTATACTCAACGGAGAGAGACTGAAACCATTCCCCTTACGAACAGGAACCAGACAAGGATGCCCTCTATCACCACTTGTATTCAACATTGTAGTGGCAGTCCTAGCCAGGGATATAAGGCAAGAAAGGGAAATCAAAGGCATCTATACTGGTAAGGAAGAAGTCAAACTATCCTTATTTGCAGATGATATGATCCTATACCTAGAAAAACCCAAAAGACTCAGTCAAAAATCTATTAGAACTAATTGATGTTCTATCAATCATGATACTATGGCATGGTATATCCATCATGGCAGGATACAAGATCAATTTCCAAAAATCAGTTGGCTTCCTCTACACCAGCAGAGACTGCTGAAAAAGAAATAAGTCAATCAGTCCCATTTACAAGTTACAAAAAAAAAAAAAAATCTTGGGAATAAATCTTACCAGGGACACAAAAGACCTGCACAAAGAAAACTATAAAAAACTAATTCAAGAAACCATAAGAGATCTACATAAATGGAAGAGCATGCCATGCTCTTCGATAAGAAGATTGCACCTTGTGAAAATCTCAATTCTACCCAAAGCAATCTATATTTAATTCAATCCTAGTCCAGATCCCATCAACATTTCTTTAAAAAGATATGGAAAAACCAACTACTATGTTTATATGGAAAGGAAAGAAATCTCAGATAAGCAAAGCGCTATTGAAGAAGAAAAACAAAGTAGAAGATCTCACACTGCTGGATCTCAAAACCTACTATAGAGCCACAGTAGTCAAAACTGTCTGGTATTGGTACAATGACAGACACATAGATCAATGGAATAGAATTAAGAACCCAGAAATAGATCCATTGACCTATGGTCAGCTGATCTTTGACAAAGGGCCAAAATCCATTAAATGGGGAAGAGAATGTTTGCTTATAAATGGTGCTGGCAAAACTGGATATCCACTTGCAGAAAAATGAAACAAGATCTGTACCTCACACCATACACAAAAACTAAATCCAGATGGATCAAAGACTTAAATGTGAAACCTAAAGTTATAGAGTTCCTCAAGGAAAAACTAGGGACAAATTTAGGGGCCTTAATATATGGCATAAATAGACTATCAAGCAAACTCAAAATACACAAACAGCAGAAGAGATGAATGGGACCTTTTAAAAATTAATTTTTTATATGCTTCCAAAGACTTCTCCAAAAGACTCAAAATATAATGTAAAGATTGGGGAAAAATATTTGCCAATGACACATCTGACAAGGGACTTATCTCTAGAATTTGTAGAAAACTCCAACACCTCAATAACAAAAAGACAAATAATCCAATTAAAAAAAGGGCAGAAGACATGAATAGACACTTCACCAAGGAGGATATTCAGGCAGCCAACAAATATATGTAGAAATGCTTATTATAATTAGCCACTGTTGTTGTTTTTATTTGCCATCTAGTCGGCCCCGACTTATAGCGACCCCTCCTTGGGTTTCTGAGGCAGTATCACTACAGAAGTGGGATTGCCCAACCTTCCTTCTGAGGAGTGGCTGGTGGGTTTGAACTGCTAGCCTTCATTAGCCATTGTTGTTGTTGTTAAGTGCCGTCCAGTCGTTTCTGACTCATAGCGACCCCATGCACAGCAGAACGAAACACTGCCTGATCCCACGCCAGCCCCATAATCCCTGCTATACTTGAGCCCATCATCGCAGCCACCATATCAATTCATCTCATTGAAGGCCTCCCCCTCTTTCGCTGACCCTCCACCCTACCAAGCATGACATCCTTCTCCAGGGAATGGTTCCTTCTTACAACATTAGCCATTAGAGAGATGCAAATCAAAACAACAATGAGATACCATCTTTCCCCAGCACTGATAACAAAGTTCAACAAGACAGAAAATAACAAATATAGGTGAGGATGTAGAGAGATTAGGACTCTCATCCACTGCTGGAGGGACTGTTAAATGGTACAACCACTGTGGAAAGCAGTATGCCAATTCCTTAAAAAGTTGGAATTAGAAATACCATTTGACCCAGCCATTCCATTACTAGGTATATACCCTAAAGAAGTAAGAGCCATGACAAGAGCCAACTTATACACACCATGTTCATTGCAGCACTATTTACAATAGCAAAAAGGTGGAAACAACTGAGGTGTTCATTAACTGAGGAATGAATAACCAAACTATGGTAGGTACACACAATGGAATACTATGCAACCCTAAAGAATAATCTAGAATCTGCAAAACACCACATAACATGAATGAACTTGGAGGACATTATGCTGAGTGAAATAAGTCAATCACAGAAAACAAATATTGTATTAGTCCGTTATTGTAAAAGTCAAGGAAAGTTTTATCTATGGAAGGAAATTTTCTTTGTTGGTTATGAGGAATGGGAGGGAAGGGTAGGGAACACTGTTAGGTAGGTAGAGATAAGTATTGATTTGTGTGAAGAGAACAGCAATGTACCAAATGTTAGTGATCAATATGGTGGCACTGAGGAAGAGGAAGACATAGAGAGGTACATGGGAGGTACAGACAACAAAGATGAACCGTTATGCACATACAGTACTGCGCTGTCAGTGAAGGAAAACATGGTGGATAGATAAGTGGACAGGCTGAACTATTAGGTATGTCTATGAAGCAGGGAGTGTATG
>NW_006921892.1:604406-621125 GCF_000298275.1 Orycteropus afer afer
TATATATATTCATAATGCTGAATTTTCAAATTTTTCCAATAGATTTCTGGTGATTTTCTTAGGCTTAACAAATATGCAATTATCTGATCGGGTCATCTCACTTAAAAATGAATAATGTATTGCTTTATTTAAAATCATAAATACTATATGCATTTACACTGCATTTATACAATGCACATGCACACACACATTAATTTTGACTAACTGCATTTATTGGTATACCTAGAATAACTTATATGGCCATGACAAAAGGTGGCATCATCACCTTGTTTGACCATTAATGACAGTGCTTTCAACATTCCACCATTGAGAATTATATTTGCTTTTGCCTATGAGCCCTCTCTCTGTCTCAGATCCAAAGAGATCCATCTATTTTAATTAAGATTGAATTTTAAAAAAAGTATCAAAATGCTATCAGATTTTATAAAAACAAAACATTATTATCTGTTTTTTAAACTAGAATAATAACTATTCTTTCAGTCATATAAAATCAGCTTTAATTAGGAAAAAAAAGTAGTATCAAAGTAGTAAATACACTGATCAAATTCTGTTTAATAAACCACTCACTCCAGTTGTTCAGAAAAGTGAAGGATCAGAGAACTTACACATCATGGAGAAAAAGAATTAGAGCTTGCCTGCTGCCTGATGAGGTTGAGACAAACAATTAACTTTAAAATTGACTATGGTCAATTAAAGAGGCAGAATTCCTGCATGGTATCTTCCTCTCATTCACTGTAAAAGATAAAAATGAAATGTCTGCCAAATTATTTTATTACCGAGGCTTTCTTTAGTCATCTGAAATACAAACTTTAACATTGCTGTTTATATTAACTCTAAGCACTGTCATTGATTAAGAAAGTTTTTCAGAGGCATATAGATTTTTTTTGTTTTGGATGACAAAGTGTTGCTTAACTAAATCTCTGCCTGTTATTGTTCACCTAAAGTTTACATGAAATTATTATATAAATACATATTCAATATTAATATAATATAATATTATAAGTAATATATAAAGTATATTAGGAACTCTGGTAGCATAGTACCTAAGGCATTTCACTGCTAACCAAAAGGCTGGTGGTTCAAACCCACCAGACACTCCTCAGAAGGAAGGCTGGGAAATCTACTTCCATAGTGATACTACCTCGGAAACCCAAGGAGGGTTTTCTATGAGTAGGGTTTGACTTGATGACAGTGAGTTTGGTTTGGGTTTCTATATTGTATATTGTTATAAACCAAACCAACCCAAACCCACTGCCATCTAGTAGATTACAACTCATAGTGACCCATTAGCTTTTCAAGGTGGTATAACTTTACAAAAGTAGATTGCCTCATCCTCCTTCTGTGAAGTGGCAGGTGGCTGGTGGGTTTTGAACTGCTAACCTTTCAGTTAGCAGTCAAATGCCTTAGGCACTGCACCACCAGTACTCCATATATATATATATATATATATACACACACACATTTATTTATTTATTTATTTGTGTATATATAGATATGCATGTATATATGTGTGTGTGTATGTGTGTGTAGAAGCTATGGTAGCATAGTGCCTAAGGCACTTGACTGCTAACCAGAAGGCTGGCGGTTCAAACCCACCCTCCATTCTTTGGAAGGAAGGTTGGGTGATCTATTTTTGTAGTGATACTGCCCCAGAAACCCAAGAAGGGATCCCTATGATTCGGGTCCGACTCAAGGACAAATAACAACAACAAAACAAATATATATGTGTGTGTGTATGGGTATGTGTGTTTGTGTGTGTGTATATACCCACCAACCTCTCCTTGGAAGGAAGATTGGGCAATCTACTTCTGGAGTGATACCACCTCAGAAACCCAAGCAGGGGTTGCTATGAGTTGGATCCTACTAGGTGGCAATAAGTAGAATTTTATAAGTTTATATATATATGTGTGTGTGTGTGTGTGTGCATGTATGTGTGCATATATACATATATATGTGTGTATATCTGCTTATATATGTGTATATATGTATGTATATATGTGTATATTATGTATATATGTGTGTATATATACATATATATAAAGGGAGAGAGAGAGAGAGTTTGCTCCCCTTCCTTTCTTTATTCTAAACAAAAGCTAAAATAACTCCCCAAATTTTTTAGTGTGTCATGAAATGACTGCAATAATTTGTTGGCTGCTTATGTCAAATGTCTAAAAGCAAAGCAATGAATATATTTTGGCAGTTTCTGAACCTAAAAACAACACTGCCAACAACAACAAAAAAGATCTAGATTTATGTTTTACACTGTAAATATAAGAATGTCTCAGAGGTAAGGAATTGTTCCAATTATATTTCCTATCTACTCATTCTCTATAAGGTAATGCATTCAATTCCATGGCCTGGAATAACATTTGTAAACTGATGATTCTAAGATATAACTCTAGCACTGCTATCTTTTCTGCATTCCACACTAATATATTTAGTGGCTTGTTCAGCTTCTGTGTATGGATATTGGATGACAATCTTAAACTTATTTTGGCAAAAATAAAATGCTTTATCCAATGCTTCACTACAATCAGTACAATGCACCTTTATCACTACTACCCAATCATCTAACTAGTTTCTCAGCTCACAATGCCCTGAATAATTATTGATCCAATCTTTAGGTACTTTCTGCTCAAAGTGGAAATACCATCTACTTCTCAAAAAAATCGGCTTGTGAAAAATCTTATGAATAACAGGGAAACACTGTCTGATATGTTACTGGAAAACATTATCAACAGCCATGAAACATTGTCTGATATAGTGCCAGAGTGTGAGCCCTTCAGGTTGGAAGGCACTCAAAATATGATCAGGAAAGAGCTGCCTCCTTGGACTAGAGTTGACCTTAATGATGTGGGTGGAGTAAAGCTCCATTTGCTGATGTAGCACAGCTGAAAATTGGAGGAAACAGCTGCCAACATCCATTAATAATTAGAACTTGAAATGTATTAAGTATGTGTCTAGGAAATTGGAAGTAGTCAAAAATGAATGGGAATGGATAAAAATTGATATCATAGGCATTAGTGAGCTAAAATGGACTGGTTTAGGCCATTTTGAATCAGACAGTCATGATCTACTATGCTGGGAATGACAAATTGAAGGGGAATGCTGTCACAATCGTCATCACAAAGAATGGTTCAAGATATTTCATGCATTACAATATATATGTTCATGCTGTCAGTGATAGGATAATATGCAAACACATACAAGGGAGACCAGTTAATACTATAATTATTAAAATTTACACACCAGCCACTAAAGCCAAAGAGAAAGAAATTAAAGGTTTTCACCAAATTCAGCAATCTGAAATTGATCAAACACGCAATCAAGATGTGTATATGATTACTGGTGATTGTAATTAGGAAGTTGGGAATGAAGAAGAGTCATCTATAGTTGGAAAATATGATTTTGATGATGGAAATGATGTTGTAGATCACATGATAGAATTTTCCAAGACCAGCAAATTATTCATTGAAAATTCCTTTTTTCAACAACATAAACAGCAGCTATACATATGGACCTTGTCAGAGGAAATAATACGGGACTCAGATTGACTACATCTGTGGAAAGAGGTGACGGAGAAGCTAAATATCATCACTCAAATCAAAGCCAGGAGCTGACTGTGGAACAGCTCATTAATTTCTCATAGCAAGTTCAATGCTGAAGAAAGTCAAAACAAGTACATAAAAACCAAAACATTACCTTGATTATATACCACCTGAATTTAGAGGTAATTTAAGAATAGATTTGGTGCATTGAACACAAATCACAGGAGATCAGATGAGTTGTGGAATGATATCAAGAACATCATACATGAAAAAAGAAAAAGGTCATTAAAAACGACAGGAAAGGAAGAAAAGACCACAATGTATGCCTAAATAGGCTCTGAAACTAGGTCTTGAACAGAGAGTAAGCAAAGCATATGGAAGAAATGACAAAATAAAATAGTTGAATAGAACATTGCAAAGGGCAGCCTTAGAAGACAAAGTAAAGTATTATATTGAAATGTGCAAAGACCTGGAGTTAAAAACCAAAATGAAAGAACAAGAATGATGCAAGAAACATCAAAAGGAGATGGAAGGAATAGACAGAATCACTGTACCAAAAAGAACTGGGCAATGCTCATCTATTTTAGGAGGTGGCATATGATCAAGCACCAATGATATTGAAAGAAGTCAAACCTGCACTGAAGAAATTGGCAAAAAATAAGGCTCCAGGAATTGATATAATTCCAATTGAAATGTTTCAACAAACAGATAACAGGATGAAGGCACTTATTCGTCCATACCAAGAAATTTGGAAGGCAGCTACCTTGCCAATTGCCTGAAGAGATCCATATTTGTACCCATTCCAAAGAAAGGTGAATGTGGAAATTATAGAACAATACAATTAACATCACACACAAGTACAATCTTGCTGAAGGTAATTCAAAAAGTCGCAGCAGTGTACTGACTGGGCGCTTCCAGAACTGCAAGCTGGATTCAGAAGAGGACGTGAAATGAGGAATATAATTGCTGATGTCAGATGGATCTTGACTGAAAGCAAAGAATACAAGAAAAATGCTTACTCGTGTTGTATTGACTATGCAAAAATATTTGACTGTGGGGATCATAGTAAGTTATGGATAACATTGAGAAAAATAGGAATTCTTGAACATTTAATTGTGCTCCTGAGAACCTGTACATAAACTAGTAGGCTGTCATTCGAACAGAGCAAGGGGATACTAGATGGTTTGAAATGAGGAAGGGAGTGTGTCAGTGATGTATCATTTCACCATATTATTGAATCTGTATGCTGAGAAAATAAAGCAAGAATCTGAACGATATGGAAAGAACACAGCATCAGGATTGGAGGAAAACTCATTAAAAGACTGCAATATGCAGATGGCACAGCTTTGTTTGCTGAAAGTGAAAATGACTTGAAGCACTTTCTGATGAAGATTAAAGACTACAGTCTGCAGTACGGATTATACCTCAGCATAAAGAAAATGAAAATCCTCACAACTGGATCAATAAGCAACATGACAATAAAAGGAGAAAAGGTTGAAGTTGTCAAAGATTTCATTTTATTTGGTTCCACAATCAACACCAGTGGAAGCAGCAGTCAAGACATCAGACAGCATATTGCCCTGGGAAAATCTGCTGCTAAAGACCTCTTTAAAGTGCTGAAGAGCAGAGATGTTGCTTGAAGAATGAAAGAGGAATGGTGTCACATTCTTCATCAAAAAGAATTTTCAAGATCTATCCTGATGTACAATTCTGTCAGTGATAGAATAATATCCACATACTTACAAGGAAGACCAGTAAATACTATTATCATTAAAATATATGAACCAACAGCTAAAGCCAAAGATGAAGAAATTGAAGATTTTTAGCAACATTTGCAATCTTAAACTGACCAAACATACAATAAAACTGTACTGATTATTGAAGGTAATTGGAAGGTGAAAGATGGAAATGAAGAAACATTGGTAGTTATAAAATATAGGATTGGCAGTGTTCCTCAAGCTTAAAGAACTGAGGAAATAACTCAGTCTTCCAGTTTCAATATTGAAGTGGTCTGTAGGTAAAATATTGAATTATACTGGAAGCATGAAAAGAAGATGGAAGGAATACAGAATCACTGTACCAAAAATAGTTTGTTGATATTCAACTACTTCAGGAGGTAGCATATGGTCAAGAACCTATGGCATTGAAGGAAAATGCCCAAGCTGCACTGAAGGAATTGGCAAAAAAACAAGGCTCCAGAAATTTTCACAATATACTTTGAGATGTTTCAATAAATGGATGTAGTACTAGAGATGCTTACTAATTTATGGCAAAAAATTTGGAAGACGATTGCCTGGCCAACTGACTGGAAGAGATGCATATCTGTGCCCATTTCAAAGAAAGGTGATCAAACAGAATATGGAATTTATTGAACAACATAATTAATATCACAAACAAGTAAAATTTGGCTGGAGATAATTCAAAAATAGTTGCAGCAGTATATTGACAGGGAACTTTCAGAAATCCAAGCCAGATTCAGAGTAGGGCATGGGATATCATTGCTGACGTCTAACAGATTTTGGCTGAAAGTAAAGAATACACCAGAAAGATGTTTACCTATGTTTAACTGATATGCAAAGACATTTGACTGTGAGAATCCATGATATGGATATCATTGCAAAAAAAAAAAAAAAGGGAATTCCAGAAGACTTAATTATGCTCAAGAAAGACCTGTACATAGACCAAGAGGTTGTCATTCAAAAAGAATGAGGGAATACTGTATGGTTTAAAATCAGGATGGTTGTGCATTATGGTTGTGTCCTTTCACTATACCTTTTCAATCGGAATGTTGAGAAAATCATCACAGAAGCTGAATTATATGAAGGACACAAATCAGAATTCAAGGAAGACTCATTAACAATCTGTGATATGCAGATGACACAACCTTGCCTGCTGAAAGTGGAGATCACTTGAAACACTACTGATGAAAATCAAAGACTAAAGTGTTCAGTATTGATTATATCTCAACATAAAGAAAATGAAAATCCTCACAACCTGACCTATAAAAAAAGATCATAAAAATGGAGGAAGGGTTGAAGTATTCAGAGATTTCATTTAACTTGGATTTACAACCAACACCCACGGAGGCAGCAGTCAAGAAATCAAACATCATACTGCACTGTGCCAACCTGCTGCAAAAGACACTTTTAATGTGTTAAGACCGCCTGTAATCTGTCAGTTTTCGTACTGTGCTGGTTCACATGTTGCTGTGAGGCTGGAGGCTATACTACTGTATTTCAAATACCAGAAAGTTCACCCAGGGTGGACAGGTTTCAGTGGAGGTTCCGGACTAAGCAGACTGAAAAGGAAGGTCTCATCCGGTTCTTAAAGAATTGGCCAGTGAAAACCTTAAGAATAACAGTGAAACACAGTCTGATGTAGTACTGAAAATTGTTATGAACTGCCCTGAGACATTGCCCGTTATAGTGCCAGAAATGAGCTCCTCAGGTCAGAAGATACTCAAAATATGACTTGGCAAGTGCTGCCTCCTCAAAGTAGAGTCAACCTTAATGATGTGAATGAAGTAAAGCCTTTCAGGACCTTCATTTGCAGAGGGGTCATGGCTCAAAATGGGAAGAAACAGTTGCAAACATCATTAATAATAGGAATGTGGAATGTATGAAGCATGAATCTAGGAAAATGGGAAGTTGTTAAAAATAAAATAGAACACAAATATTAGTTCAGCTCCTACGTATTAGTGAGCTGAAATGGCCATAACAGTAACATAGTCACAAGTTGTTAATGAGTTTTCCTTGTAACTGTAAGTTATTTAAACTTATATCATTATCAAATGAGTTTATAGTACTAATAATATATTTTTTAAGTTATATTTTGTCATTATTTAAGCTTTGCAAATTTTATTTTGGTTAGAAATTAGCTGGTATTTTAAACTTTTTTTCTTTATATATCTTGAAATATACATGTTTTTGCAGAGTGGGTAAGGCATTTGTCTACTAACCAGGTTGGCTGTTCAAATCCACCAGGTGCTCTGCGGGAGGAAGATGAGGCAATCTACTTCCATAAAGATTTACAGCCTTGGAAACCCAGTAGAGGTTGCTGTGAGTTGGAATCAACTCATTGGCAGTGGGATCCTTTTTAGGTTTGTTCCTTTAAACAACACATTAGTAGGTTTTTAAAATCCAATCTGGTAATATCTTTTTCATTTAGGAGCTCTGGTAGCCTAGTGCCTAAGGCACTTGACTGCTAACCAGAAGGCTGGAGGTTCAAACCCACCAGCCACTCCTCAGAAAGAAGATAGGGCAATCTACTTCTCTAGTGATACTGCCTCGGAAACCCAAGGAGGGGTCTCTATGAGTTGGGTCCAACTCGATGGCACATAACAACAACAACATTAATTCATTTATATTTATGATCATTGCTGACACACTGAAGACTTAGCCTCTAATGTTACAGATTTTTTTCTTGAAAAAATTTCTCTTCTCTTGCCTTTAAAAATGTTTACATATATCATATTTGCTTTGTTTTCTTACCTACCATCCCTCTTTACTATTATATTAATTGTATACTCTTATTCTCTCATAAGTTATCCTTAAAATTTTACCAGGCGTAATTTACTTGACATAGTCAAAATTTATTATCTATCAATATAAGGACTCCCAAACATCATACGGAATTTGGAAAACTTAACTCCAATCATTTGTCCTGATTCAAATCCTTTTCTAACATTTTAAATTTACACTCTTTTAGTAGTAAAATGGACTTTATTTGTTTTAATAATAATTTCATTTACTTTTATTTTTACCAGTCTTTGCTTACAATTCTTTCTTGAACCTCAGAGTTACATCCTGAGTCTCTTAAATTCATATCAATCCTTCTGACATAGTTTCTTTAGAAATTCTGCAGTATAGGTATACCAATAAATAAATAAATAAATAACCCACTGCTAGTGACTATATTTGGACTCATAGTAACCCCTTTGGGTTTCCGAGGCTGTAAATTGTTATGGAAATAGATTGCCTCATCTTCCTCCCGTGGAGCAGGTGATGAGTTTGAACCACTGAAATTCTGGTTAGCAGCCAAAAGCCTTTTGGCTGTAAACTTAGTTTTTGTGTATTTGAGAATTTTCTTTATCTATCTTTATTAAAATATTTTCTGGAGTCCCCATATGATATAAATAGTTCATGCAACTGGCTGCTAATCAAAATGTTGGAAGTTCAAGTCTATACTCAGAAATACCTTGGAAGAAAGTCTGGTGATCTACTTCTGATAAAATCACCCACTGAAAACCCTGTGGAGCACAGTTTTACTCTGACACACATAGGTTAGCCATTAGTTGGAATCAACTTATAGGAAGACAGTCGTCTGTAAAAGCCACATGTTGTGATTTTCTCCATTCCTCTCCCTGCTGGCATTTTTACGCCATTCCTCTCCACTATCATATTATGCTTGGTAAAGTCAAGGGTCAGCAGCAAAGAGGAAGACCTTCAATGAGATGGATTGACACAGTGGCTGCAATTACAGACTCAGGTATAGCAAGGATTGTAAGGCTGGCGCAGGAACAGGCAGTGATTCTTTCTGTTGTACATAGGGGCGCTATGAGTTGAAACCGACTTGACAGCACCTAACAACAACAATTCCACCAGAAAGGGTAAAAAAAAAAAAAATACCATTCTGGCCTAACCCCCCCTTCTTCCTCAGGAAGTCAGGAGGATATGATGCAGTAAGATGTTTGTTATCTAGGTTAAAAAGATACAGATAGTCAGGCAAAGTGGGGGTATAAAATAGAAAAGAGAAGGAGTTGTCTTTGTCTCCTCAGTTATGCTGAAGGTGGAGTATGTGTGACATTAAACTTATAGCATACTTTATTGGACCAAGCTGTCTAGTAGATACCCACAGAACTTAGATTCCCATTGTGTCCCTCAGTCATGATACCAGGTAGAACATTTGCATGGAAAATCCCACTGAGACAATTTCCAGTAGCCCAGGGGGACAGCTTGCCATGTAACTGTCACATCTAAGTTTCTCACCCACAATACAAAGTTCTGGGTCAATTGCCTGGAGTGACTTAAGATACATTCAAGGTGAAGAGTAAGAAGCACAGTTTTTATTGCCTGGAAATCACCACTCTCTGGATAGCTATTGAATCAGAGGAGCTACTCATCTGTTATATACTGTTTATTTCTTACTATAAGTAATAAAAGCTACTTTCCATGTGCTAGTTTGTGCTTTGGTTCTTACTGGAGAGATATGATGTTTGTGGAGAAACTCATGTTAGATATGAGTTCCCTTTTTCTAATGGGCTCCTTGAGATGTAGAAACTGGGATGACCTGAAAGTACAATGCAGATTTACCATATTGCACCTCAGATTTAGTGCAGCAAGACAGTGTCTGATGGTGCTGACACTGATGAGTTTATGCCAACTGTTTTCCTGTTTGTTTGTTTTTTGCTGGATACACAAATCTTAACAATAATATTATCTTCATGCTATGAATATGTGATTCCACTCTCCTCTAGCTTTATTTGCTGAGAAATCTGTCATCAGACTAATTGCTATTCTAGTATAGATAAACTTCCATGCCTCTCTAACTTCTTTTAAATTATCTTCTTTGAAACCAGTGATTCTCAGTATTTATATAATGTGCTTAGATTAGTATATGTATGTATTTATCCTATGTATCCTTCTCTAAACTGTGCTTTGAATACTTATAGACTTTAATATAGTTTTAATCTCTTCACAAAGCAATGATTATATTTTCATTTATTATATTTCCACCCATATCTCCATTCAAAACTCAAGATATTTGA
The DNA here is from genome assembly GCF_000298275.1 of Orycteropus afer afer. Taxonomy (NCBI): domain Eukaryota; kingdom Metazoa; phylum Chordata; class Mammalia; order Tubulidentata; family Orycteropodidae; genus Orycteropus; species Orycteropus afer. Next base: position 614,721 of record NW_006921892.1, read on the forward strand.
TTAGATATATATGTCAGACTTTCTCATTCTAGCCTTCATATATCTACAGTTTTCTCATATTTTCCACCACCTGGTCTATCTAACAACTACTCCTTTAACCTCCTTTGAAAGGCTCTGGTTTAATTTTGGAGTATCTTGTTCTTTCCTACACCTGGCCACTGGCAAAAAATGTTGACTTGTAACTGTGGCATTGGTAATGTGAATCAGACTTAGGTCAATCTCACCACTCATGGATGTTTTCCTCTCAGTTCTAATTCAAGTATCTGTCAGCTCACAATCTCTTCCTTCCATCTTTTGTTTCCCGGAAACTTTTTTTACTATAATCCTCCATAGTTCATTTGCTAATTTTACACTTGATGTATCTTTTTTTGGTTCATTTAATTTTCAGTTGAGTTAATTGAGGTATAATTTGCACAATATTCATCTACCTTAAATGTCTATTTCTATGAAATTTTACAAATGCAGATAGCTGTATTGTATAAAACTCATAACAAACAGAATACAAAACACTTACATCACACCAGTAGTTTCCTAATTATTTACATTGTACCTCCTCCTGCCATTAACCTGGTGTAACCAATGATCTGCTCCCTGTCACTTTAGTTTTCAGATGTGCTTGTTTTATAATCCTGCACTCTATTCATCTGGAAGATCTAACTTTACCTGGGATTATACAAGTTACTGCCCTTTTAGGGCTTATTTTTATTGTCTCTTTTTTCAGTACTGCTGAAGAAAATTATCTCTAAATATATCTATTGAACTTTTTAGCTTGGAGCCACTGAGCAGGTAATTTCAAGAAATTATTTCCTGTCTTGGTAGAGATGCAAAAGTTACGAGCAAAGAATGTTATTTTTTCTTCCAGGGTTATAATTACTGTAGCTCTTGATCATATCTGAAGTGTACGTGAATGTGTGTGTGTTTGGGTGTGTGTGTTGAGAGCAATAGTAAATTTTTTTTCAGGATTTTGGTTACTTACTTTTACAATTTTTGTGTAGGTACAGGAAAAATATATGGAATCTACATGTAACCAAATTAGATAGATTTTTTTAAATGTAAAAATGTCTCTATTTCAATGAATGTTGTTGTCAACAAGATTAGAATAAGAGGTTTAGCATCTTCTTTGACTGCTTCAGTGGCTTTCTCACTTGCTTGTTTTTTGTTTACCTTTTGAATTCTTCTTAACTTTGGTTTCTTGAGGAAGGAATTTATAAGTTTGATGTTACTCCATTATAAAACTCCAAAATTGTAATTTAGTCACTTGAAACCATTTATGCTAAAAAAAAAAAAAAAATTATTGTTATCTCCAGGAAACAGTGTATTTTAAAATAATGGCACTGGGGTGTTGTCGCTAACACTTGAACCATAAATGGTTTAATTTTCTTTTCTTTCTTTATAAGAGATTATTACAGTACTCTCACTTCAGAAAACAAAATCAAATATATACAGACACATTTTAAAGACATTGTCTTCACATTTACAATTTTATTCTCTGATTAGTTTATAGATCGGTCCATATTATACATAACTGCCTTAAAACGTTAATCCTTGCAGGTCCAGGGTCTAGTACCATCATGCATTGCTGAACACCTATAACACATTCTCACAAAGGATGCTGTATGATTTGGACATTGTGTGAATATCATAGCATCCTGCTTTTTCTTTCAGCATCTTGAACAAGCTTTGTGCCTTAGCAGTGATTATCAACATGCCAAATGTGTTTCCCGCGAAGTTCTGGGTCCATTGCCTGGAGTGACTTAATCCAATAAAGATATACTTGAGGTGAAGAGTAAGAAGCAGGGTTTTTATTATGTTTGTGCACAGGCTGAGAGAGACAGGGACATCCCTCAGATTCTGTCTACCCTTAAGCTCTCCCTAAGCTGCTTTTATAAGGTGGGGATTTCATCATAACCATGTTATATATACAGTTTTGTATGACTACAGGTTAAGCATGTTCAAGGAGGTATGAAAAGATGGCTACCCTTAGCATGTTTCATTATAATTTTAAATCTCCACACAGGAGTGTGCAATTTACTATGAAAATATCCCCTTTTCCACAAATTCATGGCTGTTGCTGGGTCAGCAACTACCAATCAATGGTGGATGGCCTTCTTTTGGTGTCTGAAAACCTCCTGACCATATGGATTTTCTTAAAAGTTTTATTTCTGTTTCCCTTATTACATTGTGAGGAAATTTGAGAACCTTTTAAAGGAACACGAGGCATTTTTTTCATGAATACTATGCCTCTAAAATTGGAAGGGAGGTTGGGCAATCTACTTCCATAATGATACTGCCTCGGAAACCCAAGGAGAGGTCACTACGAGTCAGGTCCAACTTGATGGTACGTAACAACAACATGCATCTAAAGGGATTTGCTTTTGTGTTTGATCCTAATATAATCATTAACAATTGCTTCACATCTGATATGGGACCCTCCCATATTTTTGTTAGCCTTGTAGCTTTCAGTGGAGCTAATCTTTAACAGCTTGAAGAATTTCTTCTTTATTTTAGAGGATCATCATGATTGTCATGTGCAAGATGCCTAACTCACGAACAATAAAATTCACCTTATTTTCCACCTTCATGTTTAATAATACTTAGTTTTACTTCCAAATCAATATTTAACCATTGTCTTTTGCTCCTGCTATCACTAGCAGGCTTTCCTGCATTTGGGAGGCATGACGTAGTTTACAGTCCTATTTACAGAAGAAAATTAAATGGAGAGATAAAACTACAACGCTCAAGAGACACAAAATACAGGAGATTACTTGTTGCTGCATAGGAATCGAAGCATACACTGTTACACAATACACTTTTTAGATAGAAGATACAGTACATACATATAAGCCAGTAACATAATTGTTTATTATGACAATCAAGATATATGTATTATAGGAAACATATGTATTGTACCATTTCATACTTTGCAGTGCAATTGCTTTGTATAAAAGAGACATGAGACACACTGTTGCAGGAAGCTATTGCATTTTCTACATCATGTTCTCCAGCTGAGATTTCTGAACTCTTCTATAAGCTTATGGAACAAGATGTACATGCATTCTGATGTTACTCAAGTGGACATTATGTAGCACGTGACTGTATGTGCATGGCAAATAGCATATGTTTAAGTAAAGCTTATTAATTCAATGAATGAAACAATGACACTTAAACTTACACATCCACTATTTTGCTTATTTTGAAATTATAGCCATAGCCATAAAATATGAACATAATTACTGTTAAAGACTAGCATTTAAACTGTAATAGAAATATCAATTCTTTTCACAGTCTATATGAGTTCTGACAAGGAAATTACCAGTTTAACTGACATTAAGAAAGCTGATTATGACAGGAAATCTTTCACAGGATCCAACAGCAGAACATTAGAAAACATCAACATAAGAAAATAACATAAGAAACAACAGGACAAATATTATGTAGCCATGTGAATAAGATTTTTCTGAATGCCCTAATTGTTAGGTTTCCAATGCAAGAGGAACATGACCAGGGTGAAATGTTAGAAAAATAAGTTTTATTGAATCATCCATCTAGCAGATGGGCTGAGGCTTAGAGCAGCATCAGCCCTGACCCTGTCTCCACAGGGTGCTTATGTAGTGTTTTGATGCAGGAGGTCGTTTGCCTGTTTCAAAAGAACCAATCCTAAGTGTTGAAGAGAAACTAAACACAAGGGAGGGCGGGGACAACATAAGCCAGGACAGAGAAAAGTATCCAAGGGGAAACTGAGAGTGGGGGTGGGAGGCTGCTTCATGGGGGGATGGTGAACAAAGAACTCCACTGGAAACTGGGAGTTTGGGAGCACAGCACCAGAAAGTAAACAAAGAATTTATTTCACCTGAAACTGGGGGTTTGGGGGCAGGGGCACCTGAAGATAGGAGAGTACTGAGAAAAAGAGACAGACAGAAACTTTGTAGACACTGGCAGGCTGGGTAGAGGATGAAGGATTTATCTATCACCTCAGCCTTTTTTTTTTTAATTGTGGCTACATTCTGCAGAATAGCTAGGGAAGAGTCAGGGAAGACTCAAGAGGAGAGTGTGGGAAATTCGCTGTATTGGCTGTTCCACCTTGCAGATCAGCTGTGGAAAAACTCCACAAGGCAAGGTTGTTTGGGAAACCATTGCTGCTTAAGTCAGCAGCTGTATTCCCCAGAGCAACTGCATGCAGAAGTGGATGCTGAGGGGCAAAGGTCTGACTTCTGAAATTGCTTCAAGCTGTCTGTGGGTGTAGAGTTGTCCCTGCTAGGAAGGAGTTTGGGACAAAATCCAGTACTTAGAGATGGAATATAGGAGCATCATGTCTGCCATGGATTTTTTAGTGATTGTCTGCATAAGTCATTTTGAGGGGTTTGCAGGCCTGTGTCCTGTTTCTATAGTTTACATTTTATGTCTAGATCTGATTGGGAGATAAAATGCATGTTGAGAAGTAGAACATGTCTGCATGGATTTTTTAGTGATTGTCTGCATACAGTTCTTTAAAAAGGAAGAAGGAGTTTGAAGTATGCAAAGGCCAAAAGGAATGGTAAGGAAGATTATCATTAAAGGTCCTGATAAGGGGAGGGGCCAAGCTGTCCAGTTTAATTTTTGTAACCATGTGCTATGTTGTTGTTGTTGTTATGTGCTGTTGAGTATGGGGCTAGTATGACTCCTAGCGACCCCTCCTTGGGTTTCCCAGGCAGTATCTATAGCATATATTAAACTAGGAAAAAGAAGGAGAGGTATGATAAGTGAATTTGTGTGTGTATTTTTCATGGTACCTATTTGCAACAGCCAGCATAATTCCAGCCTGGGGGCATATAGCAGCTACATATAAGATGATCAAGAACTCAAGAACAATGAAAGCTATCCCAAGTATTACTACAGTCCAGAAAAGAGGGGATTTTAAAACCTTCTGATCAATCATGAGGAATTCTTTCTCATAAACCAAGCCACAAAGAGTACTTATCAGGGGTTGTTTTTCTGACAAAGCTGAGGAGAGTGTGCAGTCTGCAGGCTGGTAATTTATCTTTGAGGTTTCACCAGGTGGGGAGGGTGTGGGGTCTGCAAGCAGAACTTATCTCTAAAGTTTCACAAGGTGGGGGAGGGACTTTTAGGGAGAGTTTGAAGTTTCAGTAAGGTTAGAGGTAGAAGTTCTACCCATGTTTTTTGTTTCTGAAGACAGTTTGGTAAGGATGTTTTTTTTTAGGGTTTGATTGTTTCTTTCTACTTTTCCTGAGGATTGGAGGTGAGATATAAGGGAGAAATTAGGAATCCAAATATGAAAGAAAATAAAGAGACCAAGGAGGGATAGGAGTTCCCTTTTTGTGGAGGGATGTGGTGTGTTTAAAAGTGTAGTTGGTCATTCAGGAGGTATGGTGTGATGGAAGGGATGAGGGAAAGGCCTAGGTACTGAACAGAGGTAGAGGTAAGTTGTGCCTTGGAGTAAGGGACTCATTAGCACCATTGGCAAGTGTGTTAAGAAGATGTGTGTTGTGGGTCAGGCAGTCCTACTGGATCTATGAGGTATGGAGACAGTGAGGTGATGGAAGGTGTGAGAAGAAGAAAAAAGATATAATCAGCATAGGATTGTTGGAGGACAGAAGAAGGGGGTGACATAATTAATGAGGCCTGGAATTTGATTAAAATGTCTCTATTGAGGATGGGTATAGGACATCTGGAGAGGATGAGGAAGGAGTGTATAAAAGGAGTCCGAAATAAGCAGCAATTTACAATGGGTGTTGTTAAAGGTTTTGATATTAGCCCATCTACCCCCTGCAAATTTGTAAAGGGCAGAATAAGTGGCCCCGGTATCTATTAAAAATGAGATTGGCTTACCTGCCTCTGCCATTATTACCCATGGCTCTGTGGTTGAGATGGAAATTGATGGGGCCTATTCATGGCCCAGGCACCCTCAGTCTTCAGCAGCGAGGCCAAGGAGTTCAGCAAGCTCCAAACTGGACTCAGAGGAGGGTATTTTTGGAACAGATGCAATCCTGCCTCAAGGGGCTTGAGTGCAGTCTGACTTCCAGTGTCACTCCTTGCCACATGCTGGGCAGGGCCCAGATGGGGTCTCAGTTTGGGGCAGGATTTGGCCCAGTGACCTCCTTCACCACATTTGAAGCACGGTCCCAGAGGAGGCTGAGGTTTACCTCTCCGTGGTCCCAGAGGAGGTTTAAGAGTGAGTTTACCTCTCGGGGCCTGTTTCATGGAGCCTTGAAGGGTGGTGGCTAGGAGTTGGGCTTTTTCCTGATCTAGTCTCTGTTTTTGTAGCCTTATTTCCTCATCTCTATTATTAAAGACCTTAAAGGCAAGGTTAAGAAAGTCATTTTGAGGGGTTTGCAGGCCTGTGTCCTGTTTCTATAGTTTACATTTTATGTCTAGATCTGATTGGGAGATAAAATGCATGTTGAGAAG
>NW_006921892.1:621225-628273 GCF_000298275.1 Orycteropus afer afer
CAAACCCACCAGCCACTCCTCAGAAGGAAGGTTGGGCAATCCTACTTCTGTAGTGATACTGCCTCGGAAACCCAAGGAGGGGTCGCTATGAATCAGGGCTGACTCGACGGCACATAACAACAACAACAACAACATTTCTGTAAAGTTTGCTGAGGTGAGTGAGAAAGAGGGCTGGATTCAGGGCCTTAGGTAATTTCTTTAAGTTTTTTATAGTTAACTGCCTTATGAGCCGGCAATGAGACAAGTGATCATATGACCATGATGTGACGTGCCTGAAGAGTCTATCTGACAGTTCCAGTCTGGGTCAGTTTGAGGGATGGCTACAGACCCTAAGGAGAGAGCTACATCTTGTCTGTGAAGTTCATCAGCATGAGCCTGAGCTGCCTGCTAGACTTCGTTCCTTTTCTTCTGGGGTTAGGGAAGAGGTTAAAATGACATAAATATCATGTCAGGTGAGATCTTAAGACTGGCTGATATATTCCAATTCTTTGGTGTAGGTAGTGGTATAGGTCAATTGAAGAGGAACTAAGGTGCTTCTCAATTTGGGATAGGTCAGACATGGAGAAGGAAACATGAACTTGGACAACGCCTTCAGCCCCAACTACTTCTCAGAGTGGGGAATGGGAGCTGTGGGCTGGGTAGTTCAAGAATGAGTTTGCGGGGGGTGGGGGGAGAAAGGAGGAGAAGGAACTGGGTCTGGAGGAAGGGCAGGAGAAGTATATGGAAGGGGACTTGTTGAAGGGGAAAGAATGGTCATCTGGGTGAAAAGGAGTCTCAGAGTCTAGCAGTTCTGAGTGAGAGGAGGTAGGGTTGGTGGAAGAGGGTTTGGAGTGAAGCAGGAAGATTTGATAGACAGAACAGGACTGATAGAGAAGAGTCAATTTTGGAGGGTAAAGAAGGCCTGGATGTAGAAGGTCTCTAACCATTTCCCAGTGTGTTGACAAAAATTGGTTAAGTCATGACGAACATTTAAATTGAATGTCCTGTTATCAGGCCACTAAGAGTCATTGCCTAAATTATATTGAGGCCAAGTGGTATTACAAAAAAAAAAAAAAAAATGAGATGCTTGGGCCAGATCTCTGAAGAGAGGCCAAGTTTAGGGAGATTAGTTTAGAGAGGATAAGTGACACTTTGAATTCCGGAGGTGTTAGGCCCAGAAGAAAGGTGTCCCTGTTGTTTGGCCTGACACGAAAGATGAGAGTGAAACAACCCCTGTGTGGGCATCCCCAGCACAGAGTAGGCTGAGAAGGGCAGAAGCCCAGGGGCCAAAGCCAGAGGCTGAAGCTGGAGAGTGAAACAACCCCTGTGTGGGTGTCCCTGTCAGAGAGGATGTTTAGGAGGGCAACGGGGGCTGAAGCTGGAGGCCAAAGCTGGAGGATTTCTGGCCTAGCAGAAATTTGTGTGGGAAAGACAAAATGCCACTTACCAGAGATTAATTGGCCAGTGGTGGATCCAGGGCCAGTAATGGTAAGGATAGATCCTCTCTGGGTTCCCCTCAGTGGTTCCCAGGTTTTGACACCGTTATATTAGGTTTCAAATGTCCAGAGGAACATGACCAGGGTGAATTGTTAGAAAAATAAGTTTTATTGAATCATTAGTCTAGCGGATGGGCTGAAGCTTGGAGTAGCATCAGCCCTGACCCTGTCTCCGTAGGGTGCTTAAGTAGTGTTTTGATGCAGGAGGTCATTTGCCTATTTCAAAAGAACCGATCCTAAGTGTGGAAGAGGAACTAAACACAAGGGATGGCAGCGACAAGATAAGCCTGGGATGGAGACAAAGTACCCAAGCAGAAACTGAGAGTGGGAGTGGGGAGCTGCTTCATGGGTGGTGGGGGGCGGGGAGTGAACAAAGAACTCCACTGGAAAATGGGAGTTTGGGAGCATGGGAAAGTAAACAAAGAATTTCACCAGAAACTGGGGATTTGGGGGCGGGGGCACCTGAAGGTAGGAGAGTCCTCAGAGAGAGAGTGAGAGATAGAAACTGTGTAGACACTAGCAGGCTGGGTAGAAGGATTTATCTATCACTAAGGAGCTCTGGAAGGAGCTCTGGTAGCACAGTGCCTAAGGCACTTGACTGCTAACCAAAAGGCTGGTGGTTCAAACCCACCAGCCACTCCTCGGAAGGAAGATGGGGCAATCTACTTTCGTAGTGATACTGCCTCGGAAACCCAAGGAGGGGTCACTATGAGTCAGGTCCGACTCGACAGCATATAACATATAACAACTAAAAATTAATGGATAGTTAATAACAGAGTTTCACTATAACAGAGTTTCACTATTGTCACACTTAGAGTTTTGCACACGACTACAAACCTAACATTTAGAAGTTCAAATGCACCCAAAGAACAATAGAAGAGTCTGGATGATCTGTTTCCATAAAGATTATAGTCCAGAATACTGTATGGAGCAGTTCTATCATGTAACATATGAGGTTGTTGTGAGTTGTAATCTACTTGATGACAACTAATACTATGAAAAATTGTACATGTTAAAAATATATTTAATATTTGCTAATATAGATAACCACTATACATCTATCACTTTGTTGTCCTGTGGTGTCTTCTGTGTTACTATGATGCTGGAAGCTCTGCCACCAGTATTTCAGATACCAGCAGGATCACCCAAAGCAGGCAGGTTTCAGTGGAACTTCCATATTGACACAACTTGGAAAGAAGGACCTAATCTACTTTTGGGGGAAAAAAAAATGCCAGTGAAAATCCTATGAATAGCAGCAGAACATTGTCTGATATGGTGCCAGAAGATGAGCGTCTCAGGTTGGAAGGCACTCAAAATACAACTGGGGAAGAACTGCTTCCTCAAAATAGTATTGGCCATAAAGATGTAGGAATAAAGCTTTGGGGACCATCATTTGCTGATGTGGCACAACTCAAAATAAGAAGAAACATCTGCAAACATTCATTAACAGTTGGAATGTGGAATGCATGAAGAAATCTATGAAAAATAGAAGTTGTAAAAAATGCAATGGAATGCATAAAGCTCAATATCCTAGGGATCAGCAAGGTTAAATAGACGATATTGGGCATTTTGAATCAGATAAGCATATGAACTAGTATGTCAGGAATGACAAAATGAAGAGAAATGGCATCACATTCATCATCAAAAATAATATTTTAAGATCTATTCTGAAGTACCACCACTTGTTTGTCAGTTTATCATACTGTAGTGTTTTGCATGTTGCTGTGAGACTTCAGACTATGCCACCAGTATTTCTAATATGAGCAGGGTCACCAATTGTGGACAGGCTTCACTAGAGCTTCCATACTAAGACAGACTCAGAGGAAGAAAGGGGCCATAAATTTCTTGAAGAACTGCCCAGTGAAAACCGTATAAATAGCAGTGAAACACTGTTTCATATATTAATGGAAAATGTTATGAAATATTGTCTGATATAGTGCTGGAAGGTGAGCCCCTCAGGTCAGGGAAAAAAAAAAATCAAACTCAATGCCATCTACTCATTTCTGACTCATAGCAACCCCCATTGGGTTCCTGAGGCTATAAATCTTTACAGAAGTACATTGGCTTGTCTTCCTTTCTTGGAGTGGTTGGTGGGTTTGAATTGCTGATTTTTGGTTAGCAGTCAACTGCGTTACACATTCTACCACCAGAAGGAATTCAAAATATGACTGGGGAAGGGTTGCCTTCTCAAAGCAGTGTTGACCTTAATGATGTACATGGAGCAAAGCTTTCAGAATCTCCATTTGCTTCTGTGGCACTTAATTGTGCTCATAAAGAACATACACATGGACCAAGAGATTGTCATTCAAAACAAACAAGGGGATACTGCATGGTTTAAAATCAGGAAATGTGTATGTCAGGGGTGTGTACTTCAGTCATACTTACTCAGTTTGTAGGCTGAGCAAATAATCCAAGAAACTGGAGTATATAAAGAAGAACACAGCATCAGGATTGGAGGAAGACTTATTAACTACTTGCAATATGCAGATGACACAACCTTGCTTGCTGAAAGTGAAGATGACTTGAAGCACTTACTGATGAAGATCAAAGACTAGTCTTCGGTATGGATTATACCTCAACATAAAGAAAACAAAAATTCTCAAAATTGGACAAATAAGCAATATCACGATAAATGGAGAAAAGACTGAAGTTGTCAGGTATTTCATTTTACTTGGATCCACAATCAACACCTATAGAAGCAGCAGTCAATAAAGCAGACATTGTGTTACACAGGGCAAATCTCCTGCAAAAGACCACGCTAAAGTGTTAAGAAGTAAAGATGTGCTTTTGAAGGCTAAGGTTCATCTAATCTAAGCTGTGGTATTTTCAATTGCCTCGTATGCACATAAAGCCAGACGATGAATTAGGAAGACAGAAGAGTTGATTCCTTTGAATTGTGGTATTGGTGAAAAATACTGAAAATACCATGGCCTGCCAGAAGAAAGAACAAAATCTGTCCTGGAAAAAGTGTAGCTAGAATGTCCTTTGGATGAAAGAATGGCCAGACTTCTCACCTACTTTGGTCAAGTTGTCAGAAGAGACCATGCTTTGAAAAGTAGAGGTTCCACAAAAAAAGGGGAAGACCCTCAACAAGATGGATTAACACACTGACTGCACTATGGACTCAAGTATAGCAAGGATTGTGAGGATGGTACAGGACCAGGCAGTGCTTCATTCTGTTGTACATGTGGTCATTATGAGTCACAGCTGACTCGAGAGCACCTAACAACAACAACATACCCTTATAATAAACTAGGAAATGCTACATGATTGCTTCTTACACAAGTGAATAAATATAACATGGAAAATGCTGTATAAAATTACAAAAAAGGAAAAATCAGGAAACAAACAAATACATAGCCACCACATCCTTTTAAACATTTTCTTTGCACAAAATATATTTTCTCATATGTTGAAACTTATTATGGGGTATGTACAAATCGATGGTTTTGTTAAATTCTCAGACAAATACTTCTGCTGCAGCTGAGGCTTAAAAAGCAGTGTGCTGTAATGTTTTCAAAGTCTTATAACAAAATGTGTCCATAATCTCTGAAGGTAGAAAATCAAGACTGTAACAATAGGCTGTGTCACTAAATAGTTTTGATACATCAGTGGAACTGTGTCTCCTGTGGTGCAACAACAAGGAATTGAGCAGGACATTGTATCATTATCAAGGTATTAAGAATATTGTCATTAAAGGCAGCAGAGGACTCATGTTCTGTGGAGGAGTGCTACCTGAGGTGTTCTCAACAGTTTTCATCTTACATTTTAAAGAGGAACATGTGAAATGACATGTGTACACTTTGAAAACTTGCCCACTGGGGCTTCATTAAAAGCATTTACCATGGAAAATCATGATAACAGTCTTTTCAGCTGTCAAACTCCAGCACTTTGCAGTACATAATGAGCTATCACCATTGCTATATGGTCCTGACTAAAGTTAGATGTTAAATGATTCTTAGAAATAAACTCCTACATTTATCAAATGTGTCTTAAATTTGGAAATTTTGGTCTGAATGTTTATTTTGTCTCTCACGTTTCTTCTGTATGCTGTTCATCCTTAGCTCATCTCCTGATAAGAAAAGAAAGCACAAAAGAAGCTAAAGATGCTCTTCCAAAAATACACCACATTTGAAGTTTTAGTTCTCATTTGAGTTAGTGATTTCTTCCATATGTCCTAGTTCCTATTGCTAGGGAAATTGAGTTAAAATTGTTCAATTTTCTTTGCAATGATCAGTGTTTATGCATTTATCCCATTTACTGTGATATACTCATTGTTAACAGTCCACCTTCTCAGAAACTAAATCCATTTATACTTTACAATGGAAATAAAAAAATTCAATTTTAATTCTTAGGTGGTGGTGATTGGAATGTACTTAAAATGTAATATGTAACTTGTAACTCTCAGAATCCCTTAGATATGTATTAACTAAGATGGTAAATGGTTAAAAATACATATTCATTCTTGTGCTTTTTGTTGTAAATAACAAATTGTAGATTTTCAAATGTAGTATAAAAGCAAAAAAAAAAAAAAAAAGTCACTGCTGTCAAGTCAGCCCCTATTCCTACATAACTACTCCTCCTTGGGTTTCTGAGGTGGTACTGCTCTGACAATTGATTACCCAACCTTCTTCCCAAGAAGTAGCTGGTGAGTTTGAACCACTAGCCTTCTAGTTAGCAGTCAAATGCCTTAGGCACTACGTCACTTATTTTTATACCATAAATATCATTTATTTTTCTTGAACATTTCCTTAAAATTGTCCTCATTTACTGTCATTGGATTAGCTGGTGATGTCTATTCAGAGCTAAATCATAGCTAGCTTACACTTTAATAGTATCTGGCTCCACAAGAACTGTTACACAATACATTGATTCTGCCAATTTTCTGACACTTATCCCTATTCTATTCTCAGTTTCCTTCACATCCTCATTAGAATCCATAACTTACCACATTTATCCCTCCCTTGGAACATGCTCATAGCCTACATAGTCTATTTATCCCATAAAACTGCCTAGAGAATCCACAATCTGTGAATACTCCAATATACAATAAGGGGAAAATCAGGACAAAATGAAGACACAGTAGAAGACACATGGAGGAGCACAAAAGTTAAAGGCAACAAAGGTGGATACTATTGCATACACAATCTAGCAATAAGAGCTTGGAGAAAACTACCCAACCTTGTTGTCTGAATTTATTTGAAATCATGGCTACTAATCTCAGGGAGGTTTTTAGTGTGGTGTGGCAATCTTCTTACAAGTCCCTAGTGTAGTAATTCTCCAACTCCTATCAATAAGTATATTATACCATATTCTATTTCTTCAAAATGCAGCCCACTACCACAACTACATCTTCATTCTTAGCCTTCTTCCATTCCATTAAGAAAAGAAAAACTACCTCAGAAGAGAGATTCTCAATGTACCCATCATTCTATTTCCCAAACTGATTCATGATTGTCTCTGAATATTACGTCCTAACTAATTTTAAGGGAGCTCTGGTAGCATAGTGGCTAAAGCACTTGACTGCTAACCAGAAGGCTGGCGGTTCAAACCCACCAGCCACTCCTCAGAAG
>NW_006921892.1:629023-632490 GCF_000298275.1 Orycteropus afer afer
TCGGAAGGAAGGTTGGGCAATCCTACTTCCGTAGTGATACTGCCTTGGAAACCCAAGGAGGGGTCGCTATGAGTCAGGGCTGACTTGATGGCACATAACAACAACAACAACAACAACAACAATATTGTTAAGATGTCAATACTACCCCAAACAATCAATAAACGCAATGCAATACCAATGATAAGTTGAATGACCTTCTTTACAGATATAGAAAAGGCAATCTTCAAGGGCAAAGGATCCAAAATAGCTAAAGCAATCTTGAAGAAGAATAAAGGAGAAGGTTTTATACTTTTGGATTTCAAACTATACTAAAGCTACAGTAATTAAATCAACCTGTTACTTGTATAATACAGATATATAGATCAATGGAAGAAAATTTAGAATCCAGAAATACATCTGTACATCTATGATTTTTGATAAGAGTGCTAATTCAATTAATTTGAAAGAGTCTCTTCAACAAATAGTGCTGGGAAAGTTGGATTGTCACATGCAGAAGAATGAATCAAGATCCATGCCCTACACCACAGACAAAAATTTAAAATGGATCAAACAGAAATCTAAACATGAAAACTAAAATCATAAAATTATTAGAATGAAATAGGAATGTGCCCACTGGACTTAGTTTTTAAGGATTAGACTATAAGATACAACAATAAAACCACAATGAGCAAAAGACAAATGAAGTAAATAGAATGTCATAAAGATTAAACACTTTAAATAATCAAAGGAGTTTATCAAAACAGTGAAAAGAAAACCTACAAATTGGGAGAAAATTTTAGGGATTCATACATCTAATAAAGGTGTAATATTATATACATAAAATTCTACAACCTAACAACAACAACAAAACTCCACTTATTAATGGACAAAGAATGTATATTTAAGTGAATGAAAAGGTGTGCAATGGCATTAGCCATTAGAGATAGATGTAAATCATAATAATAATCAGGTATTACCTAACCCCTATTTGAATGGCAGTGTTAAAAAAACAAACCAGAAAATAGTAGTTGCTGGTGAGGTTGTAGAGGAACTGGAATCCTCATCCATTGCTGATGGGAATATGAAATGGTACAGTCCTGTGTAAAACAGTTTGGCAATCCCTCAATATGTTGACTATAGCACTACCGTAGGACTCAGCTATCCCAATCCTAGGTACATACTCAGAAGAAGGCAGGAGCATGAACAGACAATTATACACCAATGCTCATTGCCACTTTCACAATAGTCAAAAGATGAAAAGAACCGAAATGCTGAGAATGTAAATAAAATTTGATATACACACAATGGAACACTACTTAGCTATAAAGAGAAATGAACTACTGATGCATGGCACTATAGGGATGAACCCTGAAAACATCATCCTGAGTGAAATAAATCAGCTGTATAAGCACAGATATTGTACGATGTAATTTGTATGAAATCAGTAAAAACAGAAATCAAAGATTATTAGTGGTTACCAGGGGTGAGAGGAAGAGGAGGAGGGAATCTTTTTGCTTAGAGAACATAAAGTTTATGTTAATAGTTGTGGGGAAATTTGGAAAAGGATGCAAGGATGGACACACAACTTGAAGAATATAATCAGTTAACTGAATTTTACATCTATAAATTGTTGAGATGGCCTATGTTTTATTATGTATATCTTCATCAAAATAAAGTGAAAAAACAAACAAAATACTTCACTCTTGATTTTCAATTCAAAATCTACTCTTCCTAGAGTTTTCTCCATTTTACTAAACGGTTTCCATTGCATCTCTTTATTACTCATAGAAAATAAATCTGGAATTTATTTTACAAACCTCTCTTCTTTCTCGTACTTTGTATATAATCCACCATCAAATATTTTCTCTACATTTAAAAAAATATTCCAAATCCATCATTTTCATGCAGCCTTTAAACATATTAACTTGGTCCAGGCAACCAGGATATTTTCCCTTGAATTTAAACTTTCCAAGTGATCTCTCTGGTTTCACCCTGCTGTCCTATCTATTCCAAGATAAAAGCCAGAGACAATGACATAAGTCAAATGATTACCCGCCTCACTACAAAATAATTGAATAGATTTGTAATCTCCTTTGGAATAAGAGAAAAAATCTTTGTCTATAAAACTCTGAGTTATATTCTTTGTTACATTTCTTACTTCATAGTATTAATTCACTCAACATTGCACATGGTGTGCTAATCATAGTGGTCTCCTTGTTTTGTTTCAGCCATACCAAATCCTCACACTTCTACCTTTACACTTGTCTTTCTCTCTTTCTGAAATGATATTGTCCTTGATAGATATGTAGTTTAAGTCTTTCTTCCTTCGTTTCTTTGAGGAATTTCAGTTTCTTATTGCCTCTAAGACTATTCTATATACAATAGCAAATTCCATTCTTTATTCAGCCTCATCCTGTCCTCTGGTTTATTCTTGCCATAGAATTCAATACTGTTTGTTATAGTACACATGTGATTTTTAAATTTGTGTCACCTTGACTAGATGTTGGTTTCATGTAGTTTTCCCAAACACTAGACCAGTTTATTGTTGTTAGGTGTTGAGTTGGTTCTGACTCACAGTGACCCTATGTACAATGGTATGAAACACTGCCAGGTCCAGCAATACCCTCACAATCCTTGCTATGCTTGAGCTCATCAATGCATCCACTGTGCCAATTCATGTCATTGAGGGTATTCTCCTTTTTTGCTGACCCTCTACTTTACCAAGCATGATATACTTTTCCAGCCAATGGTCCCTTCTGACAACATGATCAAGGTAGGTGAGACAAAGTCTGGCCATTCTTGCTTCCAAGGAGCATTCCAGCTGCAGCTCTTTCATGATAGATTTGTTCTTTCTGCTGGCAGTCCATGATATTTTCAGTATTTTCCACCAACACCACAACTCAGTGGCATCAACTCTTTTTCGATCTTCCTTATTCATGCATGTGAAGCAAATGAAAATACCACAGTTTAAATTAGGCACTCCTTAGTCTTCAAAGAGACACCTTTGCTTCTTAACACTTCAAAAAGGTCTTTTGCAGAATATTTTCCGAGGGCACAACATCTGATTTCCTGATTAGTATTTGAATGGATGTTAACTGTAGATCTAAGTAAAATGAAAGCCCTGGCAACTTCAATATTTTCTCCATTTATCATGGTGTTGCTTACTGGTTCTGTTGTGAGGATTTTCGTTTTCTTTATGTGAAGACTGTAGTTTTGATCTTCATCAATAAGTGTTTCAAGGGAGTTATGGCAAGATGGTGGACTAGGCAGAAGGACTGCACAGACCCTCTTCCACAAAGACAAGGGAAACCAATTGACACAGACACAGAAGATAATCTTGAACCCCTGAGCCTTGAAGGGAAGGATACAGAAGTAGACTAAACCCCAACCAGCAGAAGAATTTGCATGAAAATACCAAAAAAGGAGGCATAAGGAGCTGCAGTCTGGCAGGAACCTGAACGCCCCTGATGGCACAAACGGCTTGGACA
>NW_006921892.1:635339-640851 GCF_000298275.1 Orycteropus afer afer
CAAAGTATATGTGAACTGCTGTATGGAAAGTGAATTCACTCTGTAAATCTTCACCCAAATCACAATACATAAAATAAAATTAAGAAAAAAATAAAAAAATAAAATAAGTGTTTCAAGACATTTTCACTTTCAGCAAGCAAGGTTGTGTCATCTGTATATCACAGGTCATTGATAGTTCTTCCTCCAATCCTGATAACACATTCTTTATCATATCTTCCAGCTTCTAGGATAATTTGCTCAGCATATAGATTGAATAAGTATGGTGAAAAGATACAACCCTGGCATACACCCATCCTGATTTTAAACCATGCAGTATCCTCTTGTTCTGCTTGAAAGACAGCCTCTTGCTCTGCGTACAGGGTCCTCATGAGAACAAATAACTGTTCTGGAATTCCCATTCTTCTCAATGTTATCTATAATTTTTTTATGATCGGCAGAGTTGAGTGCCTATTCATAGTCAAATAAACATTACAAATAATCATCTTTCTGGTATTTTTTTACTTTCAGCTAGGATCCACCTGACAATAGCAATGATATCCCTTATTCAATATCCTCTTCTCAATCCAGCTTGCATTTCTGTAAGTTCCCTGTTATAATACTGTTGCAACCATTTTTAAAATTATCTTCAGTAAGATTTAGTTGTGTGTGATATCAATGATATTATTTAATAATTTCCCACAATATGTTGGATCACTTTTTTTGGAAAGAACACAAATATCAGTCTCTTCTGGTCAGTTTGCCAGGTAGCTGTTTTTCATATGTCTTGATATAAATGAATAAGAGGCTCCAATTCTGCATCCATTTGTTGAAATATCTCAGTGGATTTTCTTTCAATTCTTTGAGTCTTGTTTTTTTGCCAGTTCCTTCAATGTGGCTTGGTCTTTTTCCTTCAGTACCATTGGTTCTTGATTATACAGTACCTCCTGAAACTGTTGGATGTCAACCAATTATTTTTGATACAGTGATTCTGCATACTGCTTCCATCTTTTTTTCATACTTCCTGCATTGTTCAATATTTTCCCATAGAATCCTTCAATATTGCAAGTCGAAGCTAGAATTTTTTCTTTAGTTCTTTCAGCTTGAGAAATAATGAGCATGTTCTCCCTTTTTGTTTTTTTAATACCATGTCGTTGCACATTTCATTACAATAATTTACTTTTTCTTCTAAAGATGCTCTTTGAAACTTTCTGTTCAGCTCTTTTATCTTGTTATTTCTTCCATTCTCTTTAGCTACTCTTCATTCATTCATTCAAGAGCAAGTTCCAGAGTCTCTTCTGATATCCGTTTTGGTCTTTTATTCCTTTCCTTTTCTTTTGATGTATTTTTGTATCATGATCTTTATCTTGTTCCACAACTCATCTTGTTTTCAATCATTGGTGTTCAATGAGTCAAATCTATTCTTCTGATGGTCTTTAAATTCAGGAGGGATATAATCAAGGTCATATTTTGGTTCTCATGGACTTGTTTTAATTTTCCTCAGCTTCAAATTGAACTTGCATATGAGTAATTGATGGTGCTATCTTTAGTCACTTCTCAGGCTTCTTTTGGCTGAAGACATTGAGCTTTTCCATTGCCTCTTTCCACAGATATAGTCAATCTTATCCCCGTGTATTCTATCATCTGAGGAGATCCATGAGTACAGCCCCTGCTCATGTTGTTGAAAAAAGGTATTTGGACTGGTTTTGCAAAATTCTATCACACAGCCTCCAGCATCATTTCTATCACTGAGGCCATATTTTCCAACTAACAGTGATTCTTCTTTGTTTCTCAGTCCAATCACTAGTAATAATTGATACATCTTGATTGCATGTTTGATCATTTTAATATTTCAAAAGTTTATAAAAACATCAGTTTCATCATTTTTGGCATACCATGATGGCTTGCATGTTGGTATGAATCTTGAGGCTATGCCACATATATTTCAATACCTACAGGGTCACCCAAGGTGAACAGTTTTCAGCATAACTTTGAAAGTAAGAGACACCGTGAAGAAAGATGAGGCCAGCCACTTCTGAAAAAAATAGGTAATGAAAACCTTATGACTAGCTATGAAACAATGTCATATACATTACTGGAAAACATTATGAAGAGCCATGAAATATTGTCTGATATAGTGCCAGAAGATGAGCTCTTCAGGTTGGAAGGCATCCAAACTATGACTGGGGAAAAGCTGCCTCTTCAAAATTGAGTCTACCTTAATGACATGGATAGAATAAACTTTCAGGATCTTCATTTGCTGATGGGGCACTATTTAAAATGGGAAGAAACAGTTGCAAACCACCATTAATAATAGGAACGTGGTATGTATGAAATATAATTCTAGGCAAATTAGCAGTCAAAAATGAAATGGAACACAGAAAATAGATATCCTAGGCATTCGTGATTGGAAATAGACTGGTTTTGACCATTTTGAATCAATCATATGGTTCTGGTTAGCAGTCAGATGCCTTAGGCACTACACCACCAGAGCTCCTGTCTATTGTACAGGGCATGAAAAATTAAAAAGGAATGATGTAGCATTCACTGTCAAAAAGAATATCTTAATATCTATCCTGAAGTGCAATGTTGTCAGTGATAAGATAATACACATCTGCCTACAAGAAGATCCACTAACACTACCATTATTCAAATATATTCACCATTGAACTTTTATTCTAAGTTTCACAAGTTCACATAAGAAGAGGAATTTTGACCCATGGTGGAATACACCTAGAATCTCTGCCATATTTTATTTATTTTATTTTACTTGTTTAATTTTTTATTATCATTTTAGTGCAGACTTACAAATCAGATTTGTTATACTTTCAAGAGTTCATGCACATTTGGTTTCATAGCTCTGATTACATATTTGATTTAGATCTGTCATAAAATGAGATTTTGGACTTGAAATTGATTTAAGAGTTTTGGGATGATATGAGGAGTAAACATGTTACGTATGTTGGAAGGACATAAATTTTGGGGAGTGAGAGGCTGGAATCCACCACTCATCTCAGTTTGTCTTACTGTGGTGGTTTGCATGTTTCTGTAAGGATGGAAGCTCTGCCACTGGTATTTCATATATCAGCAGAGTCATTCATGGTGGAGAGGTTTCAGTAGAGCTTCCAGACTAAGACAGGCTCAGAGGAAGGAAGGGCCATCCACTTCTCAAAAAATTGGCCAGTTAAAATGTTATGAATAGCAGTGAAACAGTGTCTGATGTGTTACTGGAAAACTTGATGGGTGGTCCTGAAATATTTTCCATTATAGTGCCAGAAGAGAAGCCTGACAGGTTGGAAGGCATTCAAAATGGAACTGGGGAAGATCTGCCTCCTCATAGTAGAGCTGACCTTAATGATGTGGAAGGAGTAGAGCTTCCAGGACCTCCATTTGCTGATGTGGCACAACTCAAAATGAGAAGAAACAGCTGTAAACATCCATTTATTATTGGAACATTGAATGTACAAAGTGTGAATCTATGAAAATTGGAAGTTGTCAAAAGTTAAATGGAAAACAAAAAGATCAATTTCCTAGTCCTTAGTGAGCTAAAATGAATTGGTTTTGGTTATTTTGAATGAGATAACCATATGATCTACTATGCTGGAATGACAATTTGAAGAGGAATGGCATTGCATTCATCATCACAAAGAATGTTTCAAGATCTATCCTGAAGTATATTGTTATCAGTAATAGGATAATATCCATATACCTACAAGGAAGATCAGTTAATACTACTATTATTCAAATTTATGCACCAACCACCAAAGCCAAAGATGAGGAAATTAAAGAATTTTACCAACTTCTGAAGTCTGAGTTGACCAAACGTGCAATCAAGATGTGTTGATAATCACTGGTGATTGGAATGCAAAAGTTGGAAATAAATAAAATCACTGGTAGCTGGAAAATATGGCCTTAGTGATAGAAATTATGCTGTAGATTGTATGGTAGAATTTTGCAAGACCAAGGATGTATTCATTGCAAAAATGTTTCTCAACAACATAAGCAGTGACTATACATGGGAACGTCATCTGATGGAGTACAAAGAAATCAGAATGACTACATCTGTGGAAAGAAGTGTTGGACAAGCTCAATATTTTCAGCCAAAACAAGGCCAGGATCTGACTGTGAAACAGAAAATCACCTGCTCATATGCAAGTTCAAGTTGAAGGTGAAGACAATTAAAACAAGTCCATGAAAGCCAAATATGACCTTGATTATATCCCTCCTGAATTTAGAGACCATCTAAAGAATAGATTAGATTCATTGAACAAGAACAACCAAAAAACAGATGAATTGTGGGATGATATGAAGAACATCATCCATGAAGAAAGTAAGGGTCACTAAAAAGACAGAAAAGGAAGAAAAGACCAAAATGCCTGTCAGAAAAGACTTGGAAACTTCCTCTTGAATGAAGAGTAGCTAAAGCAAATGGAAGAGATGACAAGATAAAAGAGCTGTACAGATTTCAAGGAGTAGCTTGAGAAATCAAAATCAATTGTTACAATGAAATGCTTGAAGACCTGGGGTTAGAGAACCAAAATGGAATATGCTTATCATTTCTGAAGCTTAAAGAACTGAAGAAAAAAATTCCAGCCTCAAGTTGCAATATTGAAAGATTCTATTGGCAAAATATTAAATGATGCAAGAAACATCAAAAGAAGATTGAAGGAATACACAGAGTCACTGTGCCAAAAAGAATTGGCCAATTTTTATCCATTACAGAAGGTGGCATGTAATCAAGAAGAAGGAAGAAGTAAAAGCTGCACTGAAGGAATTGGAGAAGAACAAGCTCCAGGAATTGACAGAATACCCATTGAGATATTTCAACAAATATATATCACACTGGAGGCACTCACTTGTCTATGCCAAGAAATTTTGAAGATCCATCTTTTTACCCATTCCCCCATTCCAAATAAAGGTGATCCCACGAAATTTGGAAATTATTGAACAATACCATTAATATTGCACACAAGTAAAATATTGCTAAAGATAATTCAATAAAGGTTGCAGCAGTATATTGATAGAGAACTTCCAGAAATGCAAACTGGATTCAGAAGAAGACATGGAATGAAGGATATCATTGCTGATAACAGATGGATATTGGCTGAAAGCAAAGAATACCAGAAAAAATGTTTACATGTGTTTTACTGACTATGCAAAAACATGTGATCATGTGAATCATAACAAATTATGGATAACTGAGAAGAATGGGATTCCAGAATATTTAATTGTGCTCATGAGGAACATATGCCTGGACCAGGAGGCTATCATTCAAACAGAACAAGGGGATACTGCATGGTTTAAAATCAGGAAGGGAGTGTGTCAGGGTTTTATGCTTTCACCATACTTAGGACTAGGAAGAAGGAAGAGGCCGTCCACTTCTGAAAGAATTGGCCAGGGAAAACCTTATGAATAGCAAAGAAACACTGTTTGGTACATTACCACGCACCTTTAGGAATAGTCCATTTAGGCTAAAAGGCTTTCAAAATAGGACTGGGAAAGAGTTGCAACATTTGAGTAAACCCAGCCTTACTCA
>NW_006921892.1:643331-677466 GCF_000298275.1 Orycteropus afer afer
TTGGCAGCAAGAATGGCCAGACTTCGTCTCACCTATTTTGGTCATGTTGTAAGGAGGCACCATTCCCTGGAGAAGGATGTCATGTTTGGTAGGGTGGAGGGTCAACGAAAGAGGGGGAGGCCTTCAACGAGATGGATTGATATGGTGGCTGCAATGATGAGCTCAAGTATAGCAGGGATTGTTGGGTTGGCACGGGATAGGGCAGTGTGTCGTTCTGCTGTGCATGGGGTCGCTATGTGTCAGAAACGATTCGATGGCACTTAACAACAACAACAGCATACTTATTCAATCTCTGTGGTGAGCAAATAATCTGAGAAGCTGGACTATATGAAAAGGAGCATTGTATTAAGATTGGAGGAAGAGTAACAACCTTGGATATGCAGAGGACACACCTTTGCTTGCTGAAAATGAAGATGACTTGAAGCATTATTGATGAAGATTAAAGACTACAGTCTGCTGTATGGATTACTCCTTAACATAAAGAACTGAAAATCATTACAACTGGACCAATAACCAGCATCATGATAAATTTAGGAAAGATTGTAGTTATCAAAGACTTCATATTACTTGGTTCTACAATTAACACCAATGAAAGCACCAGTCAAGACATCAAAAGGTGTGTTACATCAGGCAAATATGTTGCAAAAGTCCTCTGTCAAGTGCTGAAGAGTGAAGATATCTCCTTGAGGACTAAGATGAGCCTAATGCAAGCCATAGTATTTTCAGTTGCCTCATATGAATGTGAGAGCTGGACAAATTAATAAGGAAGACCAAAGAAGGGTTGTTGCTTTTGTGTTGTGATGTTGGCAAAGGATGCTGAAAGTAGCATGGACGAATGAAAAAACTAACAAGTCTGTCCTGGAGGGAGTGAAGCCAGAATGCTCCTTGGAAGCTAGGATGGCCAGACTTCATCTCACCTACTTTGGTCATGTTGTCAGAAGGGACCATTCTCTGGAGAAGGATGTCATGTTTGGTAAAGTGGAGAGTCAACGAATAAGGGGAAGGCCTTCAACAAGATGGACTAGTACAGTGGCTGTTGTGACAGGCTCAGGTATATTAGGGATGGTGAGGTTGGCACAGGCCTGGGCAGTATTTTGTTCTGTTGTACATGAGGTCACTGTGAGTCAGAGACGATTCCACAGCACACAAAAACAGCAACAAACAAGTAAATATGTTGAGAATTTTTCTTCTATTCCTATTTTGCTGAGAGTTTTAAACAGGAAAATGTGCTGAAATTAAGCAAATGCTTTTTCTGCTTCTGTTGATATAATCATTTGGTTCTTGTCCTTTATTTAATTTATATGATAAGTTACATTGATTGATTTTCACATGTTGAATCATCTTTGTAATACTGGAATGAATACCGTTTTATCACAGTGTATGACGTTTCTGCTACATTACTGAACTCTGTTGGCTAGAATTTTGTTGAAGATACTTGCATCAATGTCAAGATAAGTTGATCTGTAATTTTTTTCTGGTGTCTTTTCTTGGTTTAGGTATAAGGGTTATGCTGACTTCATAGAAAGGCTTCTTCTATGATTTTGAAGAAATTGAGTAAGATTGGTATCAGTGCTTCTCTGAATGTTTGGTAGAACTCTCCAGTGAAACAATCTGGTAGTTGGCAATTTTTTTTTTTTTTTTTTTAACAACTTCTATCTTTTCTTTTATAATGAATCTGTTTAAATTTTCTACCACTGTGGTAATTTGTAGGTAATGTGCTTCCAGGAATTTTTCCATTTTATCTAGATTTTCAAATTTTGAGAGTTCACTTTTTTGTAATAATAATTTATTATCTTTCTCTTTTTTCCATGAGTTGTAATGTCACCAATTTCATTTCTTAATTTGATTATTTCCTTGTCTGTTGTTGTGGCTGTTGTTAATATAGCCATTGATATGTCTATTTTAATGATTCTTTCAAAAAACCACCTTCTGGTTTTGTTAATTCTTCCTAATTTTTCCCCCTGTTTTCTATTTTATTTATTTCCAATTTGATGTTTATTATTTCCTTTTTTAATGATAACTTCTTGGCTTTTTTTTTTTTTACTTTTTCTTTTCTATTTGTTCAAGTTGCTGGTGTAAGTTAATGATATTGACCATTTCCTGTTTTTTGAGGTGTGCAATTATTGTTACAAATGTCCTTCTGAATACTGCATTTTCTGTGTCCTAAAGGTTTTGATATACAGTGTTTCCATTGCTTTTTTGATCATAGGAATTTTTCAAATTTTACTTTTGATTTATTTTATGAACCAATATTTATTTAGTAACATATTATTTTGTTGTCAAGCATATTTTCCCCTTGTTTTATCTGTCATCAATTTCTAGTTTCACACTATTAAGGTCAAAGAATATGCTTTGTATTATTTCAATGCATTTAAATTTGTTAATAATTATTTTGTGTCTGAGCATATTGTCTATTCTCAAAAATAATCCATGTGTGCTGGAGAAGAATCTGTATTGCGCTGATGCTTAGTGGAGTGTTCTATATATGTCTGTTAAGTGTGATTGGTTCATGGTACTATTTAACTTCTCAATATCCTTAATGATCATTTTTCAAATGTTTTCTCTGTAATCTAAAGCAGTTGTTTACAACCTCTACTATTATCGCGGAGTTGTCTATGTCTCCTTTCTTTTTAGTCAGTACTTATTTCATGATTTTTGGTGTAATGCTGTTAGGTGTATATGTATTTATAACTGTTTTGTCTTCTCCTTGGATTGAAGCTTTATAATTATGTAATTTCCTTCTTTATCTCCTGTAATTGATTTTGGTTTAAAGTCTATTTTATCTGATATGAATATAGCTACCTCTACTCTTTTTGTTTTCTGGTTGCATGGAATATATTTCTTCATGCTGTTATTTTCAGCATGTTTGCATACTCATGTCTGAAGTTTGTTTTTTTTTTTTTTTTGTAGACAGCAAAAGGGTGGATCATGCTTTTGTTTTATTTTATTCTTTCTGCCACTTTCTGAATTTTTCATGGAGTCTTTAGGCCATTTACATTTCAGGTTATAACTGAAAAAGCAGTTTCTACCTCACTCATTTTGCTATTTCTTTTTTGAGTGTTTCATACCTTCTTCTTTTTTTTTAATTCTGATTTTTCTTTTTGTGCTTGTAATTAAGTGTAATCTTGTTATAAGCCTTTTTGCTAATTCCTTTCTTTTCTCCTGAACTTTTCCCCCAGGTGATTTCTTAGTTGTTACATTTGTTATGTTACATAATTTATAATGTAAACAATATTCAATATATAATGAACAGATAACAGACAGCTTTAACACAATGAATTTAATACTGATATGCTGATTCCACCCCCATTTAAGTCAATGTGTCTCCATTAACAGCAATATGCAATCTATATCCAATAAATATACCTTGCACTTGTTTCTTACTAATCTGATGTTTTATTGTGTGCGGGATTTAGTATTGAGTTTTGCCCTGAATATCATGCCTTTATTTTTTTTTATTTATTTATTTTGAGATTTCTTTCTTTCATTTATTTGTTTATTTCTTTTGCTGTGTATAGATAGGAGCTCTGGTAGCATACTGTCTAAGGAATTTGACTACTAACCAGAGAGGGCTGGCGGTCCAAACCCATCAGCCACTCCTTAGAAGGAAGATGGGGCAATCTACTTTCATAGTGATACTTCCTCGGAAACCCAAGAAAGGGTCGCTATGAGTAGTATCCCACTCGACAGCAGTGAGTTAGTGTTTTGAGTGTATAGATATTATTATTTATTTAATGCTCTTCTTGCCTTTCCATTTGAAATATTCCCTTGAGTGATACTTGTAGAAGTGGTCTGATGGTGAATGGTGAAAATTTCTAGACTTCCTATTTGTTTGGTAATGTCTTGATCTCCTCCTCTTTTTTTTTTTTTTTTTCTGTTTGGAATGACAAAATTTCCAGGTAAGGAATTCTTGGTTTGTGATTGTTTTCTTTCAGTATTTGATATTTTTGTTCTATTGTCTTCTGGCCTCTAGAGTTTCTGGGGAGAAACATGTACTGATTCTCTGAAAGATACTTACTTAGCATGTTATATTGTGTTTTTCTCTTGTTGCTTTCAAAATTCTCTCCTTATCATTGATTT
The DNA here is from genome assembly GCF_000298275.1 of Orycteropus afer afer. Classification (NCBI taxonomy): domain Eukaryota; kingdom Metazoa; phylum Chordata; class Mammalia; order Tubulidentata; family Orycteropodidae; genus Orycteropus; species Orycteropus afer. The sequence continues at coordinate 647,412 of NW_006921892.1, forward strand.
TCAGGCAGTTGTTGAAATGCTCTACCATTATTGTGGAGTTGTCTATGTCTCCTTTCTTTTTAGTCAGTATTTATTTTATGAATTTAAGACATAATGTGGAGATGGTCTTTTTCTATCACTTCTAATAGATGTTATTGTAGCCTCTTATATTTGCTGGCTTGATTATCTATTCAGATGTGAGAAATTCTCTATGATTGATTCTTGTCAACTTTTTCTATGTTTCTATTATTATCATAGTGTTCTATGATTCTACTAATTCTAATGTTGTTGGTATTGTTGGTGGTAGTCTAGTCAATTCCAACACATAGTGTGACCCTGTGTGCAACAGAATAAAACACTGGCCTCTCGTTTACCATCCTCACAATCTTTGCTATGCTTGAGCCCATCATTGTAGCCACTGTGTCAGTCTGTTTCACTGAGGGTCTTCCCTTTTTTCTCTGACCCACAACTTTACCAAGTATGATATCGTTCTCCGAAAATTGTCCTTCTTACCACATCACCAAAATAGTTGAGACAAACTTTGAACATGCCCACTTCTAAAGAGCATCCTAGCTGCACTTCTTCTAGGATAAATGAATTCATTTTTCTGGCTGTCCATGGTACTTTCAGTATTCTTTGTCAACACCACAATTAAAAGGCATTGAATCTTCTTTGGTCTTTTTTATTCATTGTTAAGCTTCCATATGCACATGGGGCAATTGAAAATACCATGGATTGGATTGGGTACACCTTAGTTTTCAAAGTGATGTTTTTGCTCTTTAACACTTTAAAGAGGTCTTTTGCAGCAGATTTGCATAGTGAAAAATGTCCTCTGATTTCTTGACTGCTATTTCCAGGAGTCTTGATTATGGATCCAAGTAAAGTAAAATCTTTGACAATATCAATCATTTCTCCATTTATCATGATGTAATGTATTAGTCCAGTTGTGAGGATTTTTGTGTTCTTCATGTTGAAGTGTAATCCATACTGAAAACTGTAGTCTTTGATCTTCATCAGCAATTGCTTCAAGTCATCTTCACTTTCAGCTATAAGGTTGTATCATCTCCCCAATTGCAGATTGTTAATGAATCTTCCTTTAATTCTGATGTCATGTTCCTCCTCATATAGTCCAGCTTCTCAGGAAATTTGTTCAGCATAAAGATTGAATAAGTATGGTGAAGTGAAAGAACCTTGATGCATACCCTTTGCAATTTTAAACCATTCAGTATCCCCTTGTACTGTTCAAACTATATATAGCCTCTTGGTCTCTGTACAGGATCCTCATGAACACAATTAAGGGTTCTGGAATTCCTTCCCATTCTTTGCAATATTATCCATAATTTTTTATGATTCACAGAGTCAAATGCCTTGGCATAGCCAGTGAATCACAGGTAATCATCTTTGTGCTATTCTTTGCTTTCAACTAAAATCTATTTGACATGAGCAATGACATCCTTCATTCTACATCCTCCTCCGAATCCACATTGCATTTCTAGCCATCTTTCATATTTGCTGGCATAAGTGAGTAAGCACCTTAAAAGTCTCATCTGTTTGTTGGAACATCTCATTTGGTATTCTATAAATTCCTGGTTTTCACAAATTCCTTCAGTGCAGCTTGGACCTCTTCCTTCAATATCATTGGTTCTTGATCATATGCTAAGTCCTGAAATAGTTGAATATCAACCAGTTATTTTTGGTACAGGGACTTTACGTTCCTTACATCTTTTTTTTTTTTTTTTTGGTGTAGTCCTCATCGTTCAATATTTTGTTCATAGAATCCTTCAGTATTGCAACTTGAGGCTTCAGTATTTTCTTCAGCTCTTTCAGCATGATAAATGCTGACCATGTTCTTCCCTTTTGGTTTTCTAAGTCCTGGTCTTTACAACTTTTATTATAATACTGTACTTTGTCTTCTCAGGCGACCTTTGGAATTTTCTGTTCAGCTTTTTATTACATTTCTTCCTTTTACTTTAGATACTTTCCACTCAAGAGCAAGTTGCAGAGTCTCTTCTGACCTCCCTATTGGTCTTTTCTTTCTTTCCTGGCTTTTTAATGACCTTTTGGTTTCTTCATGCATGATAATCTTGATGTCATCCCACAATTCCTCTGGTCTTAGTCACTGGTGTTCATTGAGTCAAATATATGCACCCCAAATCAGGTTTGATATATTCAAAGTCATATTTTGGCTCTTGTAGACTTGTTTTAATTTTCTTCATCTTCAACTTGAATGTGAATATGAGCAATTGATAGTCTGTTCCATGGTCAGCTCCTGGTCTTATTTTGACTGATGATATTGAGCTTCTCCATTGACTCTTTCCATAGATATAGTCAGTTTGGTTTCTGTGTATGCCATCTGGGGAGGTCCATGTCTTTAGCCACCATTTATATTGTTGAAAAATTTATTCTTAATTATTAAGTCATCAGTCTGCAAAATTCTATCACATAATCTAAAGCATCATATCTGTGATCAAGGACATATTTTTCAACTACTGATGATTCTTCTTTGTTTCCAACTTCTACATTCCTATCACCCATAATGATCAATACATCTTGAATGCATGTTTGGTCAAATTCAGACTGCAGAAGTTGGTAAAAATCTTCAATTACTTCATCTTTTGCTTTGGGGATTGGTGAATAAATTTGAATAATGACAGTATTAACCGATCTTCTTTGCAGGCATATGGATATTATCCTATCACTGACAGCATTGTACTTAAGGATAGATCTTGAAATGTTCTTTTTTGGGATGACTGTGATTCTATTCCTCTTCAATTTGTCATTCTTGGCATAGTAACCATATGATTGTCTAATTCAAGATAGACAAAACAAGTCCATTTCAACTCATAAATACCTAGAATATCTATCTTTTTGCATTCCATTACATTTTTGAAAACTTCCAATTTTCCTAGAGTCATACTAAATACATACCATGTTCTGATTATTAAGGGATGCTTGCAATTATTTCTTCCTATTTTGAGTCATGCCCCATCAGCAAATGGAGACCCTGAAAGCTTTACTCCCTCAATGTCATTAAAGATAACTCTACTTTGAGAAGGCAGCTCTTCGCCAGTCATATTTTGAGTACCTTCGAACTTTAGGGCCTCATCTTCTGACACTATATTAGACAACATTTCAGGGCTATTCATAATGATTTCCAGTAAAGTATCAAACAGTATTTCACTGTTATTCATAAGGTTTTCATTAGCCAATTCTTTGAGAAGTGGATGGCCCCTTCCTTCTTCTGAGTCTGTCTTAGTCTGGAAGCTCTGCTGAAATCTGTCCACCATAGGTGACTTGGCTGGTATTTGAAATACTAATGGTGTAGCCTCCAGCCTCACAGAAATGCGCAAGCCACCACAGTACACCAAAGAGACAAACGAGTGTTTTCCATAGGACTATGAACCTTGTGAACTACAGCCTCCAAGACTTTTAGACTAGAAGCATTAGGTGATGTCCAGTGACCACTATTGACTGATCTGATTGGAACTACAGAAGGTCCAGGACAGAATGAGAGAAAAATATAGAACAAAATTAAATATCATAATAAAGACAATTTACTGGTCTAATAGAGACTGGTAAAATCTCTGAGACTGTAGCCCTTATACTTCAGTCAAACCTGGAAGTGAATCTACCCCTGGGGGACTGTCTTTCAGCTAAACAACAGATAGGTCTATAAGGTGAACAATAAACCTCTTGAGTAATGTACGCCTCAGTGGGACAAATTGACACATGAGTGGTGGAATTCTAATGATAGATTTCTTAAATGAATCCCATTTAAGAAATGGACTTTTTCATTTGAGTTTCTTGGTTTTCTTGAAACTTGAAAGTCAGTTATTTATTTACTTTTTTTTTTTTTTGTAATGTATTTATTCTGTCATCTTTCTCTATGACTCTAATGTTTCTTTTGCTTTTTCTAATTGAATTGTTTTATTCTTCTATTCCAGTAGTTGTCTTCTTCTTCTTCCTCTTCTTTTTTTTTTTTTTTTAAGTTTTCAATTTCTATGTTGGGTCTCATTTTGTTCCTCCATTTGTTTTCTGATCTCTTCTAGTTTGTTTTCTGTGTGAATTTTGCTTTCTTTAGACAAACTTAACACCATAGTCTGGGAATTACCAACTTTTTGTATTATTCTGGCCTCCATAGGAGAAATTTCCTCTTCATGTTTTATTTTTTTAACAAACATGATATTTTTTCTGTTTTGATTTTTGTGTTTTTTATTTTTTGTTGAACTTGGGCCATTATTAATCTTTGTTTTTACTTTAATTTTTGTATTCTGTTATTTTGTGTGTGTGTGTGTGTGTGTGTGAATATTTTCTGGTTAGATATCCTGATGTTGCAGTGGCCTCATGCCCAGCTGCCAACTAAAAGACTAAGTGCTAGAGAGCATAAATTAAAAAAAAAATTAAGCTGCAATTGTCATGATTTTCTCTGATGGTGAAATTTTGAAGATGCCTTTAAGACAAAGGCCAGAGAATTATCTCCAAAGGAAAAAAAAAAAAGAAGAGAGAAACACAAAAATTAGAGTAAAGGAGCCCTGGTGGTGTAGTGGTTAAGACGTTTGATTGCTAATCACAAGGCCAGTGGTTCAAACCCATCAGCTATTCCATGGGAGGAAGATAAAGTGATGTGTTTCCGTAAATATTTATATATAGACTTGGAAACACAATAAGGATCACTATGAGTTGGAATTGACTCAAAAGCAGTAGATATTAGTAATATTACTTCTCATAATTATATAGTATTTATTTTCTCATACCCCAAAATCCAAAATCTAGCAGGACAATGAGATTAAAGGACAGAAAGAAGTAGCCAATTAAGAATCAATAAAGTGACATTGTTAGAGAACTGGTGGTCAACGCTAGAATTCTCACATTTCATGACGGAGACTCTGACTCCTAGATGCTACACCTGATGTACCACCACCCAACCATCAGGGGACACCTGCATTTGTCTATGATTTTGAACAGATTTCAAGGGAGCTTCTAGATTTGGAAGAAGGATCTGACATTCTATTTCTGAAAATTACTAAATGAAAACTCTTTGGATGAGGCATAGCAATATGGTGAAGAGTGAAGGCTCCAATTTACTCTTCCAGTAACTAACTTGCTGAAAAACAATCTAAGGGAAAAACAAAATATTTCTCCATGTCGGTTCCTGGTTTCTATCCTTTTACAAACAATGTCCAAAGAACAGGCCAGGATATATCCACATAATGCAAAGACAAGTACATTTTGGAATAAGGAGAATTTTTTTCCCCTTCCAAATAATGTCATTTCAATTGTTTTTCACTTTTAATAAAGTAATTTTATACATGGGAGAAAAATAAATTATGGAAAAAAGAAAAATACCAAGGAACATATATTCATTCAAAAATAACGTCCACCCACTGTATACTAAACCATGTTTCACAGCATTGGAAAAAAAAAAAAAAAATCCTTGCCTTCAAGGAAATTACAAAATATTGTGAGTGCAAGAAATATGGAAGTCTTTGGAGATACAGAGAATGAAGAATTGTGATTCCAGTTATGTTACATCATTAAAGAAATGGAGAATTTGTCTCCTATTAAGATTGCATATGATACATAGATAATTTGTGAGAAAGACAAGGCAGAAGGTACTTGTACCCCCAGTGCTAAATGTTGCAAATAGTACATAGTAGACACTCAGTTTGTGAAATAAAAATATCAAAAATTTCTGAAAGTTTATATTTTTAACTTGCCCATGGTGATTTTTGCACAAAATGATGTTAAAAAGCTACTTTAATGAATTTCCATTTAATATATCTAATAATTTTCTTCTAAGATATATAAAAATAAATTAGTATTAAAAAAAAAAGATTTTCATCTTGTCACTGTAATCTGTAAGCTACAGCAGAGTATCTGTCTATTTGAGAGACTGCATTATATCATTTTAAAATTGAGCTATTATGATCATATTCCTAGACACTATGAAATGCCAACTAGTATTTCATTGAACATGGGCCATTAATACTCATTTTATAGATAGCAATATCTATATTCTAGTGGTGATGTGCATTCTAAGTAGATAAGTAAAAGGATCATATGCATATAGTCTCTCTCTGTCTCTCTCTCTCTGGAAATTACATCTCAAGGTTGGCCTCTGTAAGAAATAATGATAAACCTAAAAGAACACTACCATCTGTCCATGTCTTACTTTCTTTTAGATTGTCTTTCAGATCCTCTGCCCTTAGAATAACAGATAATGAGACAAGTTATAATTCTTATGCATTTTTTAAAATATTACTTTTGCCTGTCCTATAAATTCTTTCCTGACAATATCAATATATCCATTCATTCATTACACAGATACTTATTAAATTCCTAACATATGCTTAACTCTCTTCTGGGTGCTAGGATACAGAAGTGAACAAAACATCCAAAATTTCCTACTCTCAAGTAGTGTAGTTAGATTTTAATTGGGATTGGGGAGGGTCATAATATTTAAACAATAAAATATATGATATGTCTGATGATGATAAATTCTGATGTTGATAAAAACAATAATATAGAGAAAGGCTAATGAGGTGTGAAAGGTAGCTATTTAAAAGAAGATTATCAGGTAAGAAATCTAAGGAAGATAAAGTGGAATATTTAAGAATATATAGAGAAAGAGAAAGATTTTTCCAACCAAAAGAAACAGGGTTTGCAAAGGCTAGATTGAGGAAGAAACACATGTGGCATGCATGTGGCTTGAATGAAGTCAATGAGAGTAGTGGAAGGGGAGACTACAGTAGCAGATGATGTGAAAGAGATAGCAGACTGGGGGAAGAGAATGAAGATGATGTGAACTCTTGGCAGTGCTTGAAAAGAATTTGATTTGAATAGGAGAGTGGTAAGAAGCAACTGATGGTTTTGTGGTTGTTAATGATTTTTTTAATCAATGGATTTTAAACAGAGGATTTCAAAATATTTCCCACATATCTCAGAAAAAAAAAAAAAAAAGGAATATTGGTCATTTTGTATCTCTTCCTTTTGTGATACCATTTATGTAAAAGTCTACATCTTACATATGCAGACTGTATCAACAAAAAGAGAGGTGTAGGTTATAAGAAAAGGGAATATTTATCCAGTATTAAATATATACCTGCCTCCAAGCCTCAGCAGGTACATATTTAGGACTGGATAAATATCTAGTAAGCAGGCTGGGAGCTTGGAGGCTCCTTTTTGCTTGGGTGTGGCTCTGTATTGAGACCTGGGCCTCAGTAGGTAGGATGAGGGCTTGGAGGCTGCTTTTCACTTGGTTGTGGTTCTTTATTAAGGCTGGGAACTAAAGTAGATGGGCAAGGGGCTTGGAGGCTGCTTTTAGCTTGGGGGTGGTTCTTTATTAAGGCCAGGACCTGAGGTAGGCAGGCCCAGGGCTTGGAGGCTGCTTTTGACTTGGGTGTAGATCTATATTAAGACTGGACCTGAGGTACGCAAACTGGGAGCTTGCAGACTGCTTTTTTGTTGGGTTTGGCAACAAAAACAACATAGTTCTATATTGAGGCCTGAACCTGTGGTAGACATACTGAGGGCTTGGAGGCTGCTTTTTGCTTGGGTATGACTCTGTATTAAGACCGGGGCCTAAAGTAGGCAGGAGCAGAGGGGTTAGGAATAACTAAGGGAGATGAACTTGTCTGTCAATATGTTGTCCTGTGGTGGCTTATGTGTTTCTGTGAGGCTGAGGCTAGGCCACCATGTTGCAAAATGCCAGCAGGGTTACCCATGGTCGACAGGTTTCAGTGGAGCTTCTGGGCTTAGACAAACTCAAAAGAAGGAAGGGGCCTTCTACTTCTCAAAGAATTGGCCAGTGGCAACCTTATGAATAGCAGTGAAACTGGCTGATGTATTACTGGAAAAGTTTATGAACAGCCCTAAGACATTGTCCAAAATAATGCTGGACGATGAGTCAGTCAGGTCAGAAGGCACTCAAAATTTGACTGGGGAAGAGCAGACTCATCAAAATAGAGACAACCTTAATGATATGGATAGAGCAAAGCTTTTAGGACCTCCATTGGGTGATGTAGCATGATCAAAATGAGCAGAAGCAGATGCAAACATCTATTCATAACTGGAACATGGAATGTACAAAGTATGAATCTAGGAAAACTGGAAGTTGTCAAAAATGAATGGAATGCATGAAGTTTGATATCATAAGCATTAGTGAGCTGAAATAGACTGGTGGGCCATTTTGAATCAGACAACCACATGATCTATATTTGGAATGACAAATTGAAGAGGAATGGTGTAGCAATCATCATCGCAAAGAGTGTTTCAAAATATGTCCTAAAGTACAATGCTGTCAGTGATAGAATAATATCCATATGCCTATAAGGAAGACCTGTTAATGCTACTATTATCCAAATTTATGCACCAACAACCAAAGCCAAAGATGGAGATATTGAAGTTTGCTACCAACTTTTGCAGTCTAAAATTGATCAACCATGTGATCAAGGTGTGTTATCATTGGTGACTGGAATGCAAAACATGGAAACAAAGAAGAGTTACCAGTAGTTGGAAAATATGGCCTCAGTGATCACATGCTGGAGATCATGTGATAGAATTTTGCAAGATGAAGAACTTATTCAATGCAAATACATTTTTCAACAACATAAGTGATGACAATACATGTGGACTTCACCATATGAAATACATAGGAATCAGATTGACTACATCTGTGGCAAGAGGTGATGGAGAAATTCAATATTTTTGGCAAAAACAAGGCCAGGAGCTGATTGTGGAACAGACCATCAATTGCTCATATGCACGTTCAAGTTGAAGTTAAAGATAATTAAAGCAAGTTCACGAGAGCCAAAATATGACCTTGATAATATCCCCCCTTGAATTTAGAGACTATTTAAAAATTAGATTTGATGCATTGAACACCAATGACTGAAAACCAGAGAAATTGTGGGATGACATCAAGAACATTATTCATGAAAAAAGCAAGAGGTCATTAAAAAGACAAGAAAGGAAGAAAAAAACAAAATGGATGTCAAAAGAGACTTTGAAACTTGCCCTTGAGTGGAGAGTAGCTAAAACAAATAGAAGAAATGACAAGAAAAAAGAGCTGAACAGAACATTTCAAAGAGAAGCTTGAGCAGATAAAGCCAATTAGTATACTGAAATGTCCAAAGAGCTGGAGTTAGAGAACCAAAAGGGAGGAACACAGTCAGCATTTCTCAAGCCGAAAGAACTGAGGAAAAAATTTAAGCCTCGAGTTGCAACATTGAAAGATTCTATGGTCAACATATTGAATGATGCAGGAAGCATCAAAAGAAGATAGCAAAAGTACACATCATCACTGTACCAAAAAGAATTGGTCGATGTTCATATATTTCAGGAGGAGGCATGTGATCAAGAACCAATGATACAGAAGGAAGAAATCAAAGTTGCACTGAAGGAATTGGCAAAGAACAAAGCACCAGGATTTGATGCAATACCCATTGAGATATTTCAACAAATGGATGCCCCGCTGGAGGCACTCACTTGGTTATGTCAAGAGATATGCAAGACAGGTACCTGGCCAACTGACTGGAAGAGATCTATATTTGTACCCATTCCAAAGAAAGATGATCCCACAGAATGTGGAAATTATTGAACAATATCATTAATATCACAGGCAAGTAATATCTTATTGAAGATCATTCAAAAGCTCTTACAGAAGTATATTGAAAAAGAGCTTCCAGAGAATGTAAGCTAGATTCAGAAGACGATATGGAATGAGGGATATCATTGCTGATGTCTGATGGGTCTTAGTTGAAAGCAAAGAATACAAGAAAGATGTTTACTTACTTATGTTTTATTGACTATGCAAAAGCCTTCGATAGTGTGGATCATGACAAATTGTGGATAACATTGAGAAGTATGGGAATTCCTGAACACTTTACTGTACTTATGAGGAACCTGCATATAGATCAGGAGGCTGTCATTTGAACAGAACAAGGGGATACTGCATGGTTCAAAATCAAGGAGGGAATGCATCAAGTTTGTATCCTTTCATAATATTTATTTAACTTGTATACTGAGCAAATAATCTGAGAAGCTGGATTACATGAAGAAGAATGTGGGATCAGGATTGGAAAAAGACTCATTAACTCTGCAATACACAGATGACACAATTTTGCTTGCTGAAAATGAGGATGACTTGAAGCACTTACTGATGAAGATTAAAGACTACAGTTTGCAGAATGGATTACTCCTCAATATAAAGAAAACAAAAATCCTCACAATTGGGCAAATAAACAGTTTCACGGTGCATGGAGAAAACATTGAAGTTGTCAAGGATTACGTATTACTTGGCTCTACAGTCAACACCAATGGAAGCAGCAGTCAGACATCAGATGGCATATTGAATTGGGAAAATCTTTGGTAAAGGATTTCTTTCAAATGATGAGGAGCAAGGATACGTACTTAAAGACTAAGGTGCCCCTTACCTAATCCATGGTATTTTCAATCACCTCTTATGCTTGTGAGAGCTGGATGATGAATAAGGAAGACTGAAGAAGAGTTGATGCTTTGTGGTGTTGGAATAGAAGGCTAAGAGTACCTGTTGTTGTTGTTGTTATGTGCCATCGAGTTAGACTCAAGAGTACCTAGGTCTAGGTTTGCTGGTCCAATAGAGCCTGGTGTAACCACTGAGACTATGGCCCCTAGTTGCCCTTCAGGTCTGGAATTGAACCCACAACTGTGGTTTCCAGCCAAACAAAGTACAGGCATGTGAGTTAAACATTTACCTCAAGTAGACACATGCCCTGGAGAGAACAATCATGGGAGAAGGAGGGGCTGCTTATGCACAGGGAGATAGCTCAGGGTGCAGAAGAGTATGAAGGGATGGACACTGGGAGGAGGCAACTGTGGGGAGGAAGTGGGAGGGGAGCTGCTGCATTGTAAATTTTGGTCAATGACATGAGACAAAGTATATGTGAACTGCTGTATGAAAAGTGAATTTACTCTGTAAATCTTCACCCAAATCCTAATTAAAAAAAAAAAAAAAAGTACCTAGGTCTGCTAAAAGGACTAACAAATCTGTCCTGGAGGAAGTGCAGCCAAAATGCTCCTTGGATGCAAGAATGGCCAGACTTCATCTCACCTATTTTGGTCATATTGTCAGAAGGAACCATTACCTGGAGTGAGATATCATGCTCAGTAAAGTGGAGGGTAAACAAAAAGGGGAATTCCCTCAATGGATAGATAGACACAATGGCTGCAACAATGGTCTCTGGTATAGCAAAAATTGTGAGGCTGGCACAGGACCAGGCAGTATTTCATTCTGCTGTGCATAGGGTTCTATGACCAGGAGATGACTCAATGGAACCTAACAAAATATGTGCCTGGGAAATAAGATCGGATTAATCAAACACAATTCTAATCACCATTTCCCAATGGTGGTTCAGAGAAATGATGTAAATTGGCCTCTGTAAGAAGAGTAGAGCATGAATTGGAATCCAATTGTAACTAGTTTAAAATATATTACATTTATTATAGAAGAATTAATTATCTTCATTGGGGTACATATTGATTTTTTTTTTTAAGATTAAAGTAGAAATTCAATTTATTCATTAATTTTTTAGTTCATTCATCTAGTATTTATAGATAACCTATATAATCAAAGAACAGTGCTTGATGAAATAATGGAACATAAAGATCTTTTAGATGGACTGTCTACTCCTATATTTTAATATAGCACAAATGATTCCTTCAATAAACCTGATTGAGTTTATTCGATATAATAACTTTCTATTAGAATCTAGGAAAACAAGTAAGATAGTCATGACTCAACCAGCTTATAATTTGATGGTTCTGGATAAAAATGCATGATGTTCTTGATGTCATCCCACAATTCCTTTGATTTTTGGTCATTTGTGTTCCATGCATCAAATCTATTCTTTAGATGGTCTCTAAGTTTAGGAGGTATGCTATCAAGGTCATATTTTGGCTCTCATGGATTTGTTTTAGTTGTCTTCAACTTCAACTTAAACAAGCATAGGAACAGTTGATGGTCTGTTCCACGATCGGCTCCTGGCCTTGTTTTGACTGACGGTATTGAACTTATCCATCGCCTCTTGCCACAAATGCAGTCAATCTGATTCCTGTGTATTCCATTTGGTGAAGTCCACAAGATCATAATATATATCCCAGAAAAAGACTCACATAAATATAATCAACTGATATTTGGCAAAAGAACAAAAGAAATTCAATGGAGCGAGGATAGTCTTTTGCACAACATTTCTGAAACAATTGGAATATATCAAGCAATGAAATAAATCTAAACATAGATTTACACTTACAAAAAATTAACTCAAATACAATCATAGATAAAAATGTAAGACTTCTAGAGGATAACAGAACAGAAAGTTTGCATGGCCTTGGTTAAGGTGAAGAGATTTTAGATACAAACAAACAAAAAAAACTAACTGTCATTGAGTTGGATCCGACTCATAGCGACTCTTCCTTGAGTTTCGGAAGTGGTATCACTACAGATGTAGATTGCCTGATCTTCCTTTCAAGGAGTGGCTGGTGGGTTTGAACTGCCAGCCTTCTGGTTAGCGGTGAAATTCCTTAGGCACTACACCACCAGAGCGCCAATAAAGAAGACATTGCGAATGTGGACTTTATTAAAGGTAAAAACTGCTCTGTGGAAGACATTGTTAGAATGAATAGAGAAACCACAGACTTAGAGAAAATATTTGCAAATCTCATGTCTAATGAAAAACTTACATCCAAAATACACAGAGAATTCTTAAAACGCAACAATCCAGCTAAGAACTGGGCAAATGACCTGGACATCTCAAGAAAGAAGATAAGCACCGGGCAAGTAAGCACATGCTAAGATGCTCAACATCATGTCATGAGGGAATTGCAAATTAAAGTAACAATGTGATGCCACTATGCATGTATTAGAATAACTATCATTAAAAAAAAAAAATCTGACAAAAATAAATTCTGATGAGGATGAAACTCAATAGAATCTTTAAGTCATTTGATGAGAATACAAAACGATATAGTCACTTTAGAAGCAGTTTGACAGTTCTTGCAAAGTTAAAACTAATCTTACCATATTAATTGAATAATAAATATGATCCAGTGACTGCACACCTAGCCATGTACACAGTTGATCTGAAAATTTCTGTCCACACAAAAACCTTCACATAAATGTTTATAATATCTTTATCCATAATTGTCAAAAGTAGAAGCAAATGCGGCATATAATAGATATGAATGTATAAATAGACAGTAGTGATCCATAAGAGTGTTATTGTTGTTGTTGTTAGGTTCTGTTGAGCAGTCTCCAACTCACAGCGATCCTACGCACAGCAGAACACAACACCACCCAGTCCTGCAACAGCTCTGTGATCCTATGCTATACTTGAGCCCATCACCACAGCCACTGTGTCAATGAATCTCATTGAGGGCCTTCCCCTCTTTCATCAACCCTCCACCTTACCAAGCATGACATCTTTCTCCAGGGAATGGTCTTTTCTGATAACATGACCGAAGTAGGTGAGACGAAGCCTAGCCATTCTCGCTTCCAAGGAGAATTCTGGCTGTACCTCCTCCAGGAAAGATTGTTAGTTCTTTTAGCAGTCATGGCACTGTCAGCATTTTTCACAAACACCACAACTCAAAAGGATCAAGTCTTCTTCGGTTTTCCTTGTTTATTGTCCAGCTCTCACATGCAAATGAGGTGATTGAAAATATCATGGCTTGTGTCAGGCGCACCTTAGTCCTCAAGGAGACATCTTTGCTCCTCAATGCTTGAAAGAGGTTTTTTGCAGCCAACTTGCCCACTGCTATATGTCCTCTGATGTCCTGACTGTTGCTTCCATTGGCGTAGATTGTAAAACCAAGCAATGTGATGTCTTTGAAAAGTTCAATCTTTTCTCAATTTATCTTGATGCTGCTTATAGATCCGGTTGTGAGCATTTCTTTTATTTATATTGAGATGTAATCCATACTACAGACTGTATTCTTCAATCTTCATCAGTAAGTACTTCAAGTCATCCTCACTTTCAGCAAGCAAAGTCGTGTTGTCTGCATATCTCAGGTTGTCAATGAGCCTTCTTCCAATCCTGATGCCTTGTTCTTCTTCATACAGTCCAGCTTCTCAGATTATTTTCTCAGCATATAGATAGAATAAGTATGGTGAACCATATTTATGTATCCATAAGTATGGCTATGGTTTACAAAAAAGAAGAAAGAAAAAATTGGGACCTCAAGCAATTTTTAACTCTCAAACAAGTCTACGATTAGCATCGAGAAATTGTCAATTACCTTTTAGGTGCCATTATCAATTTATGGCTGTAGGGATTCTACACACAGTAAAGAGATCTGTGCAGTCATTCTATGTAGTCTACTGTGACTCCAATTGTGAGGGTGACAGTTTGCTCTGTGATTTCAAATTTCTGATGGATTTCAGAAAAGTCAATGATTTTCAGTTTGATCAGAACTTTCTTTTCGGGAAGACTGAAATGATGACCTTGAAACTATTCATTAGAGCTGAAACTGGAAGTTAGTGTACGTAATTTTAAGTTTTGGAATGTTGGTATTTATGCCAGTAACTCAAACTATCAACCTATTACCTCAAGATATTTGTTTCATGTTAAAATATGTTGTTATATGTTACAGTGAGTTCATTCATCTGGAAAGAATAAGGCAGATTATTTTGTTTGAGATTTCTTTGTGGAAGCATATACCTACAAAAATCTTGCATAATATTTGAACAAATTACTCATTCCAAAGAAAAGTGATCCAACAGAATGTAGCAATTATTGAACAATTAAATTAACATCACATACAAGTGAAATCTTTTTTTTTTTTTTAATTTTTGGTTTAATTGGGTGAAAATTTACATAGCAAACTTGTTTTACATTCAACAGTTCATGCACATCTGGTTTCATGGCCCCAATTATTGTCCCCAACTATAAAATAAATAAATAAATACCTCTTCTCTCCATGATCACCCCTTCCCTGTGCCATTATCATCCATGCATTCTTGTCTGTCCAGCCTTCCTTCTACGTGAGCGCTATCCTTCTGGTGTCTCATGGCTGTTTGATCCAAGGGGTGCATTTCCCTAGAGTAGGTGGGTGCATCAACCTGGCTGTTCTATATGTTCATTTTTTTTACTGTTGGGCTGAGAGCCCATCCTTGAGAGTGAGTCCATTTCTATGTTAAAAAGATATCCCATAGTCTCAGGCGTTCCACCAGTCTCTTTCCAACCAGTTGTTCTGGTCATTTTTGTGTTTTTGAATTTTGTTCCACATTTTTCCTTCTACTTTATCCAGGATTTCCAGGTGTGATCTCTTTCCTAGAGGTTGGTATTGGTAGCTGGGCACCATCTAGTTCTTCTGGTCTGGAGTCGTAGAGGCTGAGATCTTCATGGTCCATCTTATATTTAGACTAATTGTTTCCAGATTACTTTAATTTTCTTTACTCTTCTTTGGTCCAGCTGAGAAGAGATCAATAGTTGCATCTTCAATGGCTTCCCAAAAGCTGGTAAGACCCCAGTCACTACTCACCATAGTAGATTGTAAAACACAATTTTTATTAACTATATGTGCTAATTGAGCATGATGTCCCCCAAAACTATGGTCACCAGCCCCCAGGCCTGGTGAATCTCACAAAATATTTGGTCGTCTCTGCAAAGTTTCTCCTACCCTGTCTTCTGTTGCTTCTGTAATGTATGTGGCTAACTTTGCAGCACAAGCGCATATGTAACATTATTTTTAGCCAAATCTATCTTTGGTTTAGGAAGTATTCTTGTTCACCTACCCCCACCTGTTATTCTCACCTATTGTTGTAGTTAAGGTCATTGTCAGCTTGGCTGGGCCTGGTTGAGTGGCTGGGCAGCTGGATGTAGTTATTCACCATGGTGAGATTGGCAATGAATTCTATGGTGGAATCTACTGAAGCAGCTGAGTAGCTGCTTTAGGGATGTGGTCTGCTTCCATTATATAAGAACCAGCTTTGAGAATCGGCTTTAGTTTTGGACATGCTTGAAGCCTGCATGTAGCAAAGTCTTTGTTCAGCAGCCTGACATGCCCTGCCAATCTTAAGACTTTTTCTGGACTTGAATTAGTGGCCTGTCATGTTGTTTGATGATATCGGGACTGTGAATTTTCACTTGTCAACATTGGGTTTGTCAGCCTCAGCAGCCAGCTGCTGCCTGAGTGACGAAAATCTTCTAGCTTCAGTGGGCTGGGAGCAAGAGGCAGAGATGAAGCTCAAGGTCATGGGGCTTTTCACCCAGCCCCTAGAGACTAGCACTTTGAACTCAGATTTCTAGACTCTAAAAATCGTAAGAATAAACTCCTGTTTGTTAAAGCCACACCATTCGTGGTATATTCTTGTCAGCACTAGGTAATCAAAACACCTGTCTATACATTAATCCATAATCTGGCATTTGGTGCTAGTGATACTGTAGTGTTGTGCCTGTCATAATATTTGCCTCTGTTGTCTCTATCTTTTGTGTATATTTCAGTGTCTTTCCTTTCCCCCATGTCACCATGCTGGTCACAGACTATTTCCATATCATACCTTCTATCATCCAAATCAACATGTGACCCCAAAATAGTCTGAGATTGTTCCTCCTCTTCCTTCCCATCCCCAGTAACCAACAAAGTGAATTTCCTTCCCTAAATAAATATTCCTTTATTTTTACAATAGTGGTCTCATACAATATTTGTCCTTCTGTGATTTACTTACTTCACTCAATATAATGTCATCTAAATTCATAAATGTTGATGAATGAAGAATTCATATGTATTCTTCATTATTCTTTAATGCCACATAAGTATTCCATTGTGTGAATGTACCAGAGTTTGGTTATCCATTCATCTGTTGATGGGCATTTAGGTTGTTTCCATCTCTTTGCTATAGTGAATTGTGCTGCAGTGAACATGGATGTGCATATGCGTGTTGGTGTTCTGTCTCTTAACTCTTTAGGATATATTCCTAGTAATGGAATTACTGGATCAAATGGTATGTGTATCTTCAGATTTATATGGAAACACCATACCATTTTCCACAATGGTTGTACCACTTCACAGTCCTACAAGCGGTGTATGAGAGTTCCAATCTCTTCACAGCCTCACCAGCGTTTGCTATTTTCTGTTTTGTTGAACTTTGCTATTATTGCTGGGGTGAGATGATATCTCATTGTTGTTTTGATTTGCATCTTTCTAATGGCTAATGATCATAAACATTTCCTTCTGTGTTTGTTAGTTGCCTGCATTTCATGTTTAGTGAAGTATCTGTTCATTTCTTTTGCCCATTTTGAATGGGTTGTTTGTCTTTTTGGCATTGAGATGTTGAAGTTTTCTATAAATTTGGATATAAGTCCTTGTCGGATATGTCTAGCCAAATATTTTTTCCCAAAATTTATAGGTTCTCTTTTTACTTTTTTGGAGAAGTCACATAAGAATTTAATTTTTAAAAGGTCCCAGTCATCTTGTTCTCTTCTGTTGCCTATGCATTTTGGGTTATGCTTGATGGTGTATTTATGCCATAAATTAGGTCTCCTAGATTTGTCTCTGTTTTATCTTTGACGAGACTTATAGTTTGGGGATTTACATTTAGGTCTTTGATCCAACTTGAGTTCATTTTTGTGTATGGGGTGAGATATGGGTCTTGTTTTGTTTTTCTACAAGTGGATATCCAATTTTGCCAGCATCATTTGTTAAAGAGGTTATCTCTCCCACATTTAACAGGTTGTGGGACTTTGTCAAAGATAAACTGTCCATAGATAGATGGGTCTATTTCTGAGTTTTTTATTCTGTTCTGTTGATCTACCTCTCTATCATTGTACCACTACCATGCTTTTTTGACTGCTGGGGCTGTATAGCAGGTTTTGAGGTCCAAGAGTGTGAGACCTCCTACTTTTTTTTCTTTTTCTTCAGCAGTGCTTTGCTTATGTGAGGCCTCTTTCCTTTCCATATGAAATTAATGATTAGTTCTTCCATGTCTTTAAAAAATGGTAATAAAATCTGGATCGAGATGGCATTGAATGTGTAGATTGCTTTGGGTAGTATTGACATTTTCACAACATTCTGTCTTCCTATCCAGGAACAGGACATTCTTCCATTTATATAGATCCCTTGTAGTTTCTTGTAGTAGTGTTTTGCAGTTTTCTTGTATAGGTCTTTTGTGTTCCTTGTAAGATTTATTCTTAAGTGTTTTATCATTTTGGTACCTATTGTAAATGGTATTTTTCCCCTTATTTCCTTTTCAGAGACCTCTTTGTTGATGTGGAGGGATCCACATGATTTTTGTATGTTGACCTTGAATCCTGCCACTTTGCTGAAACTTTCTATTAGTTCTAGTAATATATTTGCTGAGTCTCTTGGGTTTTCTATGTATAGGATCATGTCATCTGTGAATAGAGATAGCTTTACTTCTTCTTTTCCAATTTAGATGCCTTTTATTTCTGTTTCTTTTCTTATAGCCCCACCTAGGACTTATAATATTTGATAATTTCCACATTCTGTGGGATAACCTTTCTTTGGAATGGGTACAAATATGGATCTCTTCCAATCAGTTCGTCAAGTAGCTGTCTTCCAAATCTCTTGACGTAACTGGGGGAGTGGCTCTAGAGGGACATTCATTTGATGAAATATCTCAATGGGCATTCTGTCAATTCCTGGTGCCTTGTTCTTCGCTATTCCTTCAGTGCAGCTTCAACTTCTTCCTTCGATACCATTGATTCTTGATCATATGCCACCTCCTGGTTTGTTGTTGTTGTTGTTGTTTGCCGTCCAGTCAGCCCGACTCATAGTGACCCCTCCTTGGGTTTCTGAGGCAGTATCACTACAGAAGTAGGATTGCCCAACCTTCTGTCCTAGGAGTGGCTGGTGGGTTTGAACCGCCAGCCTTCTGGTGAGCAGTCAAGTGCCTTAGGCACTATGCTACCAGAGCTCCTGGTTTAGTGGAGGTTTAATATGTGTCTCCTGTTGCACAAGGCACGGGGAAAAGGAAAAAGGGGGGAGGGAATAAATGCCAGAATGGAACCCTGGGATAGGAAGGCCAAAGTAGTTTTCTGCTTGAGATGAGATAATTCTGTCAGCAATGCAGACACAGACAGGGCAGTCAGGGTCCTTTTGGGGCCCTCTGCTGAAAATGGCACCCAGCCGTTTCAAATCCAGAAGTAGTCCCAGAAGATGATTAACCTTCTGTGGGTGGACCAACAAGCTGAAAAAACCCAGTGTACATATTAAATCTGGACCACAAAGGTTTCCAGAAGTTAGGCCTTGCACCCACTGTGGGGTTCTGCTAACTCAGAGGGCACTTCTCCCTTTCTCCCACACTGCTGTGGAGTCCATGGAAGCCTAAGCCAAGATAGATCCCAATCTCTTTCCCTGTAAGATCTTCACTCCCATTCAAATCCCAGATAACTTCATAAATCTGTTGAGGCTATTCTGAGTCCTCAGCACCTAAGGGTTCCATGGTTGTTTTCTTTCTTTCCTCTCTTTCTCTCTTTCTTTCCTTTTTCCTTTCTTTCTTCCTTCCTTCCTTCCTCTTTTCCTCCCTCCTTCCCTCCCTCCCTTCCTCCCACTCTTCCTTCCTCCCTCTCTCCCTCCTTCCCTTCTTCTGTCTCTATCTCATTCTTGTTTTCATTCTTCTTTCTTCTCTATCTTGCCTCCTCCTTGACTTCTTTTATCTCCTTCTCCACCAGCTGGAAGTGCTTGCCTTATTTTGCCCCAATCATTTAGCCTACTCTTTTTCTTTTCCTTCACTGGATCTAATACTATATCTTCTTAGCTTCTCATAACTCCAGTATTTTTATTTGTATCTGCTTTACCTAGTTGTTCTGGGTTTCAGATGCAAGAGAGAGTGATCATGCCTATTGTCTGTATGAAGCCATCTTCCAAAGTCTCACAAGTGAAATCTTGCTTTAGAAAATTCAAAAACAGTTGGAGCACTATATTGATAGGGAAATTCTAGAAATGCAAGGTGAATTCTGAAGGGAACATGGAATGAGGGATATCATTAATGATATCAAATGGATTTTAACTGAAAGCAAAGAGTAGCACAAAAATGATTATCTTTGTTTCATTGACTATGTAAAAGCCTTTAACGCTATGGATCATTATATATATATATATATATATATATATATATATATATATATGAATAATACTGTGGGGAATGGGAAGAAATTCTAGAGCATTTAATTGTATTCATAAGGAACCTGTACATAGACCAAGAGGCCATAATTCAAACAGTACAAGGTGGTATTGAATGGTTTGAAAGAAGGAAGGATATATGGATATATGCCAGAGCTATATCCTTTCACCATACTTATTAAATCTGTATACTGAAAAATTAATCCAAGAAGTTGGATTATACAAAGAAGGATGCAGAATCGGATTGGAGATGGAACTATTAACAACCTGAGATATGCAGATGACACAACTTTGCTTGCTGAAAGTGAAGATGACTTGTAACACTTACTAATGAAGATCAAAGAGAACATTTTTCAGTATGGATTATACCTCAACATAAAGAAAACAAAAATCTTCAAAACTGAACCAATAAGCAACATCATGATAAATGGAGAAAAGGTTGAACTTGTCAAGGATTTCATTTTACTTGGGTTCACCATCAACACCCATGGAGCAGCAGTCAGGAATTTTGGGAAAATCTGCTGCAAAAGACCTCTTTAAAGTGTTGGGCACTAAGGTGTGCCTGACCTAGGCCACAGTATTTTAAATCTCTTGATAGGCATGTGAGAGCTGGGTAATGAGTAAGGAATAATGAAGAAGAGTTGATTCTTTGACTTGTGGTGCTGGTGAAGAATACTGAAAATACCATGGAATACCAGAAGAATAAACAAATCTATCCTGGAGGAAGTACAGTCAGAATGCTCCTTGGAAGCAAGAATGGCCAGATTTAATCTCACCTATTTTAGTCATACTGTCATAAGGGACTATTCCCTGGAGAAAGATCTCATTCTTGAGAAAGTAGAGGGTCAGCAAAGAAAGTGAAGTCCCTCAACAAAATGGATTGATACAGTGCCTTTAGTGATGGGCTCAAACACAGTAAGTATTGTAGGGGTGGTGTAGGCCCAGGCAGTGTTTCCCTCTTTGTATATAGGGTCACTATGACTCAGAGCTCTGGTAGCATAGTCGCTAATACACTTGCCTGCTAACCAGACGGCTGGCATTTCAAACCCACCAGCCACTCCTCGGAAGGAAGGTTGGGCAATCCTACTTCCGTAGTGATACTGCCTCGGAAACCCAGGGAGGGGTCACTCTGAGTCAGGGTCGACTCAACGGCACATAACAACAACAACAACATGACTCAGAGCTACTTACCACACTTAACAAAAACAACAATAATTCTTTGGTATTCTCTGTGTTGACAATCATGTTGTCTGTGAACAAAGATAATTTATTCCTTCCTTCCTAATCTGGATAATTTCCCTTCCTATTACTGTCTTACTGCATTAGCTGAGACCACCATTACTATAGTGAATAGAAGTCCTAAAAGAAACCTCCTTGTCTTATTCTCAATGTTAGGTATAAAACAAAAACAAAATAAAAAATCTCACTGCTATCATGTTGATTCCTACTCAAAGTGACCCCCGTTGGGTTTCCAATTCCAAGGTGGTAAATCATTACAGAAGTGGATTACCCAGTCTTTCATATGTAGAGGGTTTTGTTCTTTGCAAGTTGAGGAAATTTTCCTGAATCTCTTGTTTGCTAAGGTTGTTTATTTTGAATAGGCTTTAGATTTTGTCAAATATTTTCTTCCTCCTTTGTCATGATGCTATTACTTTTTCTTTAACATGTTGATGTGATGAATTACATTAAACAACTTTTCAATACTGAAACATCCATGCATACTTGTAATAAATTCCACTTGGTCATGAATAATAATTCTTTTTATCTATTATGAGATTCAAATGTTTGGTTGAATACACCAATCAAACCACCAACCTCCTTCTGTCAATTTTAGAAGGTTATTAATTACTGACTAAATTCCTTTAATATATACAGATTGTTTATTCTTTATTACCTTGTACAAGTTCTGGTAGTTTGTCACTATCAATGTCATGAATTTGAAAGCTGTTGTCTATTTCAGCTAAGTTATCAAATTTTGGACATAGGGGTATTTATAAATTCCTTTGTTATCCTTTCAATGTCTATGGGATGAGTAATGATCTCTCTTTCATGTGTGACTAATTTGTTTCTTCTTTCTTTCTTCTTTTTTTTTTTTTTTTCTTTGCTTAGCCTGATATGAGTTTTATCAAATTAATTGATTTTCAATGAAGTAGTTTTTGGCTTCACTGATTTTTCTTTCTTTTATGTTTCAATTTTATTGATTTTTGCCTTAATTTTGTTTCTTTTCTTAGGTCTACTATATTTTGTATTGTGTTTCTTTTCTTAGTTTTCTAAAGTAGAATCTTATATTATTGATTTTAGATATTCCTTCCTTTCTGATACATGTAACTGATGCTATAAATTATCCTGCATTACTTTTTCTGAACCCAACACATCTCTGGTGGTGTAGTGCCTAAAGCATTTGACTGCTAACCAGAAGGCTGACAGTTCAAACTCACCAGCCACTCCTTGGAAGGAAGATTGAGCAATCTACTTCCATAGTGATACTGAATGGGAAACCCAAGGAGGGGTCGCTATGAGTTGGATCTGACTCAACAAAAGTGAGAGTTTTTACTTTGATTTTAATTTATTTCAAAATATATTTTAAAAATTTCTCTTGAGACTTCTTTGAATCATATATTATTTAGAAGTGTGTTATTTAATCTCCAAATATTTTGGAATTTTCAAGCTATCTTACTGTCCCTGATTTCTAGTTTAATTTCATTTTGGGCTGACACCACATTTTATACAAGTTCTATTCTTTCAATCTTGTTACAATATATTTTATACCTCAGGATATGGTCCACACAAGATTGAGAAAAATGAATATTCAGCTGTTTTGAGATGACTTACTATGCAATTGACAAATCCAGTTGATTAATAGTACTGTTCAGTTCAACTGTATCCTCATTTTCTTTTTGTTGCATCTATCCATTACTAATAGTGAGGATTTGAAATTCTAACTACAATAGTGGATTCATCTATTTCTCCATTCACTTCCATCAGCTTTGTTGGTTATGTTTAGATGTACAATTGGTAGGTACATACACTTAAGAATTTTTATTGGAAAGATGACCTCTTTAACATTTTGCAATGTCCTCTCAATCCCTGATAATTTTCCTTGTTCAGTTTGAATTTATATAGCATATCATTGAAATTTAAAGTGAATATTAATATAGTTGGATTAATATTTACCATGTTTGTAACAGTTTTCTATTCATTGTACTTTTCCTGTTTTCTCTTATCATCTTCTTCATTTCTTACTTTTATGTTTCTATTTGAGCATCTTATATTTTTTCCTGATATTTCTTAGCACATAAATTATATTTGTCCTTTTAAAAAACATTTTCATGGTTATTGTAGAATTTGCAATATACATTTACAATTATTCCATGTCTACTTTCAAGTAACAGTATATAGCCTCATTGTTAAAGTAGGTAACTTATAACAGAGTATTCCCAATTCTTTCCCTCCCATCTGTTATAAACCTGCTGTCATTTATTCACTTATATATGGACTGAAATCACTCAATACAATTTTGTTGTTATTACTTTAAACTGTTTTCTATTATATTAAATAAGATAAGAGATATGAATCTTTCATCATACCTCCATTTATTATTTCTCTACCATTCTTCCCTTCTTTATGTTGATCCAAGTTTCTGACTTGTATAATTTTCTTTTTCTGTGCAAAACATCTAAAATTTCTTGCAGTTCAGATATGAGGATAACTTCATGGATTGTTGTTGTTGTTGTTATGTGCCGTCGAGTCAGCCCCAACTCATAGCGACCCCTCCTTGGGTTTCCGAGGCAGTATCACTACGGAAGTAGGATTGCCCAACCTTCCTTCAGAGTGGCTGCTGGGTTTGAACCGCCAGCCGTCTGGTTAGCAGGCAAGTGTCTTAGCCACTATGCTACCAGAGCTCCCAACTTTATGGCTTAGGAACAACATAAATGCAATTCCCTGAAACTGGAGATCAACCATATTTCTACTTCCCCGCTTCTTCTTCATTTATGGTGCTAGCCACCCATATGACCCTCTATTTTTCTGTCCTAGTCACCTAGAGCTATGTCATGTCTTATAATTTAAGAGAACATCATCCTTGAGTTTGTTGATTTACTGGACTAACTCACAGAAAACAAAACAAAACAAAAATGTAATTAAGACTATTGTTTTTATTATAGTAAAATAATATAAATCAGGATGTTCATAAGGAAAAGACACACAAGAGAGATCTGGGACGTTTTCCAAAGCAGAATTACTACTCACCTTCCTCTTGCCAAACAGGAAGCTCTCTGAGCCTTTTTTTTTATGCTTTCATTGGTTGGTCCTACAGGATAGGCGAAATCATGCCTCCTGCGTCTGGGTGATGTCAGTCTTCCAGATGAATTTTTCTGGCTTGCCTGGTCCCCCACTGCCATCACAAACCTTCTAGTGTGGCCCCAAAATTAATTAAATAATTAAATAATACAGACAAGGCACCCCAGTTACTTCAAGGGTTATTTGTCCAGAGCCAAGTAAAAAGGCCAGTGTCCCACTAATTGCCATTGAGTTTATGTGACTCATAGCAACCCTATAAAACAGAGTAGGCCTGCCCCATAGTATTTCCAAGGCTGTAAGTCTTTATGAGAACAGACTGCCTCATCTTTTTCCCACAGAGCTGTTAGTGAATTCAAATGCCAACCTTCTGATTAGCAGTCCAATATTTAAATCACAGTGCTGCCAGAGTTCTTTAAAGGCCAGCTTATTTAAGATAAAATTAGGTCTTTTACTCCACAGTAGGTCTAGTGGTGGCACATTTCCTCAGTTTTAGTTTGTCTGGGAAAATATTTATGCTTCCTTTAGTTTTACAGACATATTCACTGGAAACAGAGTTATAAATTGATAATTTTCTTTTTTTCCTTTTAACACTTTAAATATTTCACTGCATCTTCTTCTAGCTTGTATTTAAATTCAATGTAATTCTTATCCTTGTTTTTGTATATGAGAAGTGTTTTTTCTTTGTTGGTACAGTTCATTTTGATTTTGTTTTTCTACTCTCTGGGGCTTCCTGCAAAATTTTCTCTGGTCTTTGGTTTGTTACAGATTGAACATGAAATACCTATGTGTAGATTGTTTGAAATTTATCCTGGTTGATGTCAAAAGAGAGGTAATGGGACATTAGTTGTAATTAATTAACTTTACATTGCATTGCTGCTAATGATCATTCATTTGTAATTTATTATTCTTTATGAAGGAGCTCTGGTGGCTTAGTGCCTAATGCACTTGACTGCTAACCAGAAGGCTGGCGGTTAAAACTCACCAGCCACTCCTCAGAAGGAAGGTTGGCCAATCTACTCCCATAGTGATACCGCCTTGAAAACCCAAGGAGGGGTCGCTATGAGTCGGGACTGACTCAACAGCACATAACAACAAACAACAACAACATTCTTTATGAAAAAAAAATCTAGTATAAAAATAAAGTAGTAATTTTATATAATTCATTAACAACTAAAGAAAATATGTTTGACATATTTAATAATTGAACAAGGAAAAGAAGTTTAGTTCATTTCAAATAAAATTTGAATTCAACATAAGAACAGTATAAAAATCACTTTTTATGCTTCACATAATGATTAAATTTTATTATGTGAAATCAGAGGATAGTTTTATAAAGGTTAAATTGCTTCATATAATATTTTCTTAAATCAATATATTGAAACTAAAGTTTTAATGACTGCTATGGGAGCTGTGGTGGCATAGTGCCTAAGGCACTTGACTGCTAACCAAATGGCTGGTGGTTCAAACCCACCCGTTACTCCTTGGAAGGAAGATTGGGCAATCTACTTCTGTAGAGATACTGCCTCGGAAACCCAAGGAGGATTCACCATAAGTCAGATCCAACTTGATGACAGTGAGTTTGGTTTGGTTTTGGTTTATATCGTTAATCAGTATAAAATAATTTCTGGCAGTAGCCTTGCTTACCTGTTAAAGAAATGGCATTTACCTGGAGGAAAAGATAATTCCAAGGCATATTAGTATAAAGTTGTTTCCAGTCCTGTGTTCTACCGATAATCAGATTGCACTCAAATGGAAATGTTATATGGGTATGGAGGTGTTTTGTAGAACAATATTGTTTGTTTTAAATTTTGTTATTGTTGTTAGGTGTTATCAAGTTGGCTTCAATTCATGGTGACTTTATGTAGAACAAAACAAGGTGTTGCCCAGTCCTATGCTGTCCTCACAATCACAACTGTGTTTGAACGCATTGTTGTAACCACTGTATGAATCCATCTTACTGTGGGTCTCTCTCTTTTTTACTGACCCTCTACTTTAACAAGCATGATGTCCTGCTTCAGTGATTGATCTTTCCTGATGATGTGTTCAAAGTAAACAAAATGAAATCTTGCCATCCTTCTTCTAAGGAGCATTGTAAGTTAGCTAAGAAAAAAAAAAAAAAAAATAGGAGCATAAAAATTGTGAAAATATTTTTATGTATATCTTTTGGCTTAAAGCAAGTATATAAAGTCTGACCCTTTTTAGCAGATGCTATTTCTTCTCTCTTTTATTTTTTAGTTTCTTTCTTAAATACTCATGCAATTTTTACAATGCATATACAATACAGTTAGAAATAGACATCCACTTCTAAAAAAAAGTCATATTGGTTGTATATATGAGGCTTTTCAGAAGACACAGTGATATAATAATTTTATGCTTAATTTGCCCTTGCATGAATAGTCTGCTGTTGTTTTGTGAAATAGCTAAGTATCAGAATGTTGTTTTTTGTCCTTGCTATTGCATATTTTTATAACCATAATTCTTTTTCTAAAGAAAATGTTGACTTTGAGAAAATGCTTTGGACCCACGTTCTGATTTGTGGTAGGTACCACTATGTATTTGTCTATTAAGGCCCAGTGATTGGTTATGTCTTTCAGTATTCTGGGTTTTCATTTACTCAAGCATATTTTTTATTCAGCACATTTTTATTAAGCATCATTTTGCCCAGTGCTATGGTGAGCACCAAGGAAACAGAAAAGAAAGTACACAAGGCACTATCGAAATTAATACAAGCAACTCACCCTTTTCAGATGCTGAAAACTACAATTAATATTTTTGTACTGGGTACAGTTTTAATGTGTACTCAAAGACTGCTTAGTAGGAAACTTTCTATCATATGGTAACCAATGGATCAATTCACTGAATCAAGGGCAATACAATTAATCTTACATTATTGTACTTAGTCACAACTTAAAGATATTGGGTCTCTTTTTTTTGTGTGTGTGTGATTTGGGTGAAAGTTTACAGAGCAAATTCACTTTCCACACAGAAGCTCACATACACTTTGTCTCATGATATTGACTACAATTTACACAAGGCAACAGCTTCCCTCCCACTCCTTCCCCATGGTTACCTACCTATTTCCTATGTCCTTCCTGTACACTCTTGCCCCACAAGCTGTCTCCCTGTGCATACACAATGATTTTATTCTCCCATGATTTATCTCTTCAAGGAAGTTATCTACCTAGTGTAAATGTTCAGCTTATATGCCTGTCTTTTGTTTGGCTGGAAGCCACACGAGTGGGTTCAATTCTAGACCTAAAGGGCATTTAGGGGCCATAATCTCAGTGGTTCCATAAGACTCTATCAAACCAGCCAACCTGGTCCTTTTTTTTTAATGATTTTGAGTTTTGTTCCACATTATTCTCCCACTATATCCAGGATCTCCTACATAGATCCCCCTCTGAATGGTTGACAGTGGTAGCCAGGTACCATCTAGTCCCTCTGGTCTTGTAGTCATATAGGCTAAGGATCACATGGTGTACCACTTGCTTGGACTAATTGTTTTCATGTGTCTTTGGGTTTCTTCATTCTTTCTTCCTCTGGACGAGACAGCTATTGTTACATCTAGATGGCTGCTTATAAGCTTTTAAGATCCCAGTTGCTACTCACTAAAGTAGGATGTGAAACAATGCTTTTGTGGAGAATGTTATGCCAATTGATCTTGATGTCCCCTGAGACTAAGATCCCAAGCCCATAGGTCCAACTACTCATTCCCCTTGGGTAGCTGGCTGC
The DNA here is from genome assembly GCF_000298275.1 of Orycteropus afer afer. Lineage (NCBI taxonomy): Eukaryota > Metazoa > Chordata > Mammalia > Tubulidentata > Orycteropodidae > Orycteropus > Orycteropus afer. Next base: position 675,540 of record NW_006921892.1, read on the forward strand.
GGTAAAAAAGTGACTGCAACCTTGCCCCTAGTCAACTCTACTATACACCTGGGAATTCTTACAGAACATACCAATACACTTGTGGAAACATTGTCTTCCAACCCTATACACACTCCCCACTGCATGAACATAGATAATAGTTCAGCCTATTCACCCATCTATCCGATGTTTGCCTTCACTGACAATGCAGTACTGTACGTGCAAAATGGTTCATCTTTGCTATCTGTACCTCCCATGTACCTCTCTATGTCTTCCTCTTCCTCAAAGCCACTATGTTGCTCACTCACAGTTGATACATTGCCCTTCTCTTCACCCAAATTAATACTTGCCTCTACCTATCTAACAGTGTTTCCTCTCCTCTCCTACCCTCCCACCCCTGGTAACCAACAAAGAAAATTCCCCGCCACATATAAGCCTTTCCTTGACTTTTTACAATGGACTAATGCAATATTTGTCCTTCTACAATTGACTTATTTCATTCAGCATAATGTCCTCCAAGTTCATTCACATTATCCAGTGTTTTGCAGATTATATGCTATTCCTTAAGGTTGCATAGTATTCCACTGTGTGTATGTACCATAGATTGGTTATCCATTTTTCTGTTGATGGGAACCTAGGTTGTTTCCATCTTTTGGCTATTGTAAATAGTGCTGCAACGAACTTGGGTGTGCATATATCTGTTCTTGTCCTGGCTCTCACTTCTTTAGAATATATGCCTAGAAATGAAATTGATGGGTCAAATGGTATTTCTAAGTCCAGCTTTTTAAGGAATCACCATACTGCTTTTCACAGTGGTTGTGTCATTTTACAGTTCCACCAGCAATGTATGAGAGTCCTGATCTCTCCGCATCCTCACCAGCATTTGTTATTTTCTTTCTTGTTGAACTTTGCTACTAGTGCTAAGTGAAGATGGTATCTCATTGTCATTTGGATTTGCATCTCTCTAATGGCTAATGATCGTGAGCATTTCTTCACATGTTTATTGGCCTCCTGAATATCTTCTTCGGTGAAGTGTCTATTCATGTCTTCAGCCCATTTTTTAATGGAATTGTTTGTCTTTTTGTATTGAGGTGTTAGAGTTTTTTTGTCAGATGTGTCATTGCTGATTTTTTTTTTTTTCCCCCAATGGGTAGGTTCTCTTTTCACTCCTTTGGAGAAGCCTTTGGAAGCACATAAAACTTTAATTTTTAGAAGGTCCCATTCATCTAGTTTTTCTTCTGTTTGTGCCTTTTGGGTTATGCTTGATAGTCTATTTAGGCCATATATTAGGACCTCTAAATTTGCCCTATTTTTTTTTTTTTTTCTTGAGGAACTTTATAGTATTAGGTTTCACATAGAAGCCTTTGATCTATCTGGAGTTAGTTTTTGTTTATGCTGTGAAGTACATATCTTGTTTCATTTTTCTACAAATGGATATCCAGTTTTGACAGCAACATTTATTAAACAAGCACTCTCTTCCCATATAATGGAATCCAGCTCTTGGTCAAAGGTTAGCTGACCATAGGTCGATGGATATATTTCTGGGTTCTCAATTCTATTCCATTGGTCTATGTATCTTTTGTTGTACCGATAGCAAGCAGTTTTGGCTATTTTGACTGTATAGTAGGTTTTAAGATCCGAGAATGTCAGACCTCCTACTTCATCCTTCTTTAATAATGCTTTGCTTATCCAAGGTCTCTTTCTTTTCCATATAAAGTTAGTGACTGGTTTTTCCATATCCTTAAAGAAGGTTGATGGTATCTGGATTGGGATTGCATTGAATGTAAAGATTATTCAGGTAGAATTGACATTTTCACAATGTTCAATCCTCCTATCCACAAATATGACATATTCTTCCATTTATGCAGATCTCTTATGGTTTCTTAAAGTAGTTTTTTGTAGATTTCATTATACAAGTCTTTTGTGTCCCTGGTAAAATTTATTTCCA
>NW_006921892.1:677566-682369 GCF_000298275.1 Orycteropus afer afer
GGTAGCTATTGTAAATGGGACTGATTTTCTTATTTCTTTTTCAGCAATCTCTTTGCTGGTGTGGAGGAATTCCAACTGATTTTTGGATATTGATCTTATATCCTGTCACAATGCTAAATATTTCAATTAGTTCCAGTAGATTTTTGACTGAGTCTCTTGGGTTTCCTAGCTATATGATCATATCATGCGTCATATGGGCACAGCTGCTGTCTCCTATTCGGTTAGAGGAAAACAATGATAAAAAACCATCAAAAAAGTGAAAAAAAAAAAGAAGACACAAAACACACTGCATAAACACATAGGCACAGGAAAAATCACTGAAGAAAGAAAAGAAAAGAAAAAGAAAGAAAGAAGGACTGCAATATCTAAGGAGGAGACAGAGAAATAAAAGTAGAGTAAAAGAATAATGAGGAAAAATATGGGAAAAATGCAAACAGAGAAACAAGGCATGGGGTTATCCATGAGAAAGAAAGGAATTGGAACCAGGAACAGGGAAGAAAGAAAAGCTGAAATCTAGAACCTGGAAAGGGAAGAATAAAGAATAACAATAAAATGGACAAATAAAAATAGAATAATAATAATGGTAATAATTTAAAAACAGATAAAAACAAACAAACTGTAGAAAAAAAAGGAAAAAAAAATTGGGCAGGATGGGTTAGAGTATCCTGGTTCCATCAGAGCACACAGACTGGAATAGAATTCCTGCCAACCCAGAAGTTGGGTGGGAGTGAGGGATGCCGCACTGCCATTCACCAAGAGGTTATGGGGTATAAGAGTAACAAAGGGAGTATTGCTCCTTTCCAGTTGTTCCTGTTGCGAATGTCCTTGAAGTTCCCAGGAAGTGGAGCCTATTCTTACACCCATGGAATCTGAAAGAATGCTGTCACTTTAAATATCCGGAACGGTCAAACTTCTTGTAAACATTCAAAATGGCTGCACTCTCTGTACAGACAAAAGTCCACAGCTCAGCCCACCTTCCTCTTTGTTGCTTCCCATTTTATTCACCAGCCACCAGTGCAGTCCTCTGTGCACCCTCTGGCTAGCTGAGCCAATTTTTAGGTTAATTCTTAGGTCTTTAAACCACTTGACAATACCTAAGCTGTCCATGCCATCAGGATCGCTGACAGACTGCAGCTCTGTGTGTCTCCTTTTTCAGTGTTTACATGCAGGTTCTTCTACTAGTTGGAGTTTAGTCCACTTCTGTATGTTTCCTTTCAAAACTCAGGGCTCCAGGATTATCTTCTATATCTGTGTTAATTGGTTCCCCTTTTCTTCTTTGAAAAAGGTCTGTGTAGGTTGTCTGCTTTTTCCACCATCTTAAGGGAATGCTTGGGTCAATTTTTTAACAGAAAGCATCATCACTGAACTAATAATTTAAAAATAAATTCTGAAATAGCTATAAATATACATTTAAAGCTATAAATATAAATTTATAAATAGCTCTGACTCACAGAGACTTCTAAGGTGGTAAATCTTTATGGAAGTAGATTTTCCTGTCTTCCTTCTGCAGAGTGTCTGGTGAGTTTGTATCACTAGTATTCTGGCTAGCAGTCAAATGTCTTAAGCACTATACCACCAGAGCTCTTTAAAAAGAGAAGACACCACAACTCAAAAGCATCAACTCTTCTTTGATCTTCCTTATCCATTGTCCAGCTCTCACATGCATATAAGCCAATTGAAAATACCACGGCTTCTGTAAGGCACACCTTAGTCTTCAAACAGACATCTTTGCCTTCAGGACTTTAAACAAGTTTTTTTTTTTTCCCCCCAGCAGATTTGCCTAGTGCAATATATTTTTTGATGTCTCAACTCCTGGTTCCATTGCTATTGATTGTGGAACCAAATAATATGAAATCTTTAACAATTTCAATCCTCTCTCCATTAATTGTGATGCTGTTCATTGGTCCAGTTGTGAGGATTTTTGATTTCTTTATGTTCAGATGTAATCCGTGCTGCAGGCTGTAGTCTTTAATCTTAATCAGTAAGTGATTCAAGACATCCTCATTTTCAGCAAGCAAAGTTGTGTTGTCTAGGTGTCACAGGTTGTTAATAAGTCTTCCTTAAATCTTGATGACATGCTCTTTTTCATATAGTACAGTTTCTCGAATTATTTGCTAAGATACAGATTGAATTAAGTATTGTGAAAGGATGCAATTCTGACACACTCCCTTCCTAATTTTAAACCAGGCAGTAACCCATTGCTCTGTTTGAATGACAGACTCCTGGTCAATGTACAGGTTCCTCATGAGCACAATTAAGTGTTCTGGAATTCCCGTTCTTCTCAATGTTATCCATACTTTGTTATGATCCACACAATAAAATGCTTTTGCAAAGTCAATAAAACACAAGTAAATATCTTTCTGGTAACCTTTGCTTTCAGCCAAGATCAGCAATTGTATCCCATTCCATGTCCTCTTCTGAATTCAGCTTGAGTTTCTGGAAGTCTCTGTCAATATATTGCCACAACCATTTTTGACTCATCTCCAGTAAGGTTTTACTTGTGTGTGATATTAATATCATTCAATAATTTCCACATTCTGTAGGATCAGTTTTATTTGAAATGGATACAAATATGGATCTCTTCCAGTCAGTTGCCTAGGTAGCTGTCTTCCAAATTTCTTGGCAGAGATCAGTGACTTCCTCCAGCAGGGCATCTGTTTGTTGAAACATCTCGATGGGTAGTCCTTCAATTACTGGAACCTTGCTCTTCCCCAATTCTTTCAGTGCTTCTTTGAGTTCTTCCTTCAGTATCATTGATTATTGATCACATGCCACCTCCTGAAATGGATGGACATCGACCACTTCTTTTTTGGTACAGTGACTCTCTGTATTCTTCCCATCTTCTTTTGATATTTCCTATATCATTCAGTATTTTGCCCATAGAATCTTTCAATATTGCAACTCGATAGTTTCATTTTTTCTTCAGTTCTTTCAGCTTGAGAAATGCCATGCATATTCTTTCCTTTCGGTTTTCTAACTCCAGGTGTTTGCACATTTCATTATAATAATTGACTTTGTCTCCTTGAGCTGCTCCTTGAAATCTTCTGTTCAGTTCTTTTATCTTGTCATTTCTTCCATTTACTTTAGCTGCTCTCCATTCAAGGGCAAGTTTCAGAGTCTCTTCTGACATCCATTTTGGTCTTTTCTTCCTTTCCTGTCTTTTTAGTGACCTTTTGCTTTATGCAGGGATGATGTACTTGATGCCATCCCACAATTCCTCTGGTTTTCAATCATTGGTGTTCAATGCATCAAATCTATTCTTTAGATGGTCTCTAAATTCAGGAGGGATATAATCAAGGTCATATTTTGACTCTTGTGGACTTGTTTTAATTGTCTTCAGTTTCAACTTGAACTTGTTTATGTGCAGTTGATGGTCTCTTTTACAGTCAGCTCCTGCCCTTGTTTTGCTGAAGATATTGAGCTTCTCCCTCACCTCTTTCCACAGATGTAGTCAATCTCATTCCTGTGTATTCCATGTGGTGAAGCCCACGTGTATAATTATTGCTTATGTTATTTAAAAAAAAGGTATTTACAATGAGCAAGTTGTTGATGTTGCAAAATTCTATCATGCGATCTCCAGCATCATTTCTGTCACAAAGCCTATATTTTCCAACTACAATTTGTTTTTCTTGTTTCCAACTTTTGCATTCTAATCATCATCAGTGATAATCAATATATCTTGATTGCATATTTGGTCCATTTCAGAGTGTAGAAGTTGGTAAAAATCTTCAATTTCCTAATCTTTGGCTTTGGTGTTTGGTGCATAACTTTGAATAATAGTAGTATTAGTTGGTTTTCATTGTATTTGTATTAACTGGTCTTCCTTGTAGGCTTATGGATATTATTCTATCACTGACAGCATTGCACTTCAGGATAGATCTTGAAACATTCTTTTTGACGATGAATGACATGCCATTCCTCTTCAATTTGTCACTCCCATCATAGTTGATTATACGGTTGTCTGATTCAAAATGGCCAAAACCAGTCCATTTTAGATCATTAATGCCTGGGATACCAATCTTTATGCATTCTATTTCATTTTTGACAATTTCCAATTTTCCTTCCCATATTCCATGTTCCAATTATTAAAGGATATTTGCATCTGTTTCTACTCATTTTGAATAGTGCCATATCAGTCAATGGAGGTCTCAAAAGCTTTACTCTACCCATATGATTAAGGTCATCTCTACTCTGAGGAGTTGGCTCTTCCCCAGTCAAATTTTGAGTGCCTTCCAACCTGATGGGCTTATCTTCCAGCACTATATCAGACAATGTTTCAGACCTATTTATCAAGTTTTCCAATAATATATTAGACAGTGTTTCACTGCTATTCATAAGGTTTTCACTTTCCAATTCTTTGAGAAGTGGATGGCCTCTTCCTTCTTCTGAGTCTGACTTAGTCTGGAAGCTCCACTGAAACCTATCCATCATGAGTGACCCTACTGGTATTTGAAATACTGGTGGCAGAGCCTCCAGCCTCATAGCAACACACAAGTCACCACAGTACAACCAACTGACGTATAAGTGGTAGAAAAGGAATGCATTGAAAAAGCAAATGTTAGAAAAAAAAAATTACATTACTATTCATGCAAAACTTTTTGTAATTTAGTGAATTAAATCCAGCAAATTATCCAACATAAATCATGATTGCTAGTCTTTCTCCATAAAGAAAAAAAAAAAAAAAAAAAACATGGGTTAAACTAAATAGAAAACATGTTGTTGTTGTATGCCATCGAGTCAGACCCGACTCAGACCAACCCCTCCTTAGGTTGCCTCGGCAGTATCACTACAGAAATGGATTGC
>NW_006921892.1:683074-686794 GCF_000298275.1 Orycteropus afer afer
AAAAAAAAAAAAAAAAAAAAAAAAGACAAAACTGTCGAATGTGGCCAAGTTTTCACAATTGCCCACTACTTACCACCCACTGATGGCTTGACAAAACTTAAGTCAGCCTTCTCTCTTCCACACAGGCCACTGAACTTTGGCTCCTCCCCAAGTTTAAGCCAGTACTAAGTAGTAGAACATTAGTTCAGTTTGAATCTGTTAATCATAGCAGGAAACATTTCCTGGTAATCATTCCCAAAAGTGCTGTCTGCTTATTCTCACTCACTGCCCAATTTTCTCTAGCCCTGCTTACTTTTCTCTGTAAAAGAAATGCCTTTTCAATTTTGTTTTGAAACTCTTGCAGATTTTATGATCAGCGTATTCACCTGATTACAGTAGTCTTTTCAAATAAATTATTTCCTTACCTCGCTCTGGATTTATTTTATTTTAAAAAGGAATAAAAGCATGAGTTCATATGCCTTGTTCACTAATGAGAACGTTCAATATCTTGTACATATCAGTTTTCTGCAAATTACTCTTTATAGTCAATTTAGATACAATTAAAATTTCAAAAGAATTATTTCATGGTTCATTAAAATCCCAAGAAGTTTCTAATTAGAAAAAAAAAAGGAAAGAAAAATATCTTGTAGCTGATATTAAGCTTTCTTATAATACAGTCATAAATAATAAAGTGAGGTATTGATTTAAAGACAGTGAAATATTTTACTTAACAGATCCATACATACTGAGAAAACTTATTATGTATAGAAGAAGAAAGTGCAGATCAGTGAGAAATGCATGGCCTATTCATTAGTTAGTGTTAACCAATTGATTTTGTATTTGGAGTAAAATATGGTATCTCTATTTCATACTTAAAACAAAAATAAAGACCAGATTGGAAAAAAATCTAAATGAAAAATAAATAACAAAACTCTGTGGAAACAAAAAGAATTCAATAATACCATGAGCACCTGTCAGGAACTAATCAAATGCAAAGGATAAGGCGATGAAACAGGTAAACAAAATCTCTGCTCTCATACAGCATATACTTTTATATACGAAGTTGTTAAGGATGCTTCATTTAAAAAAAAAAAAAGTTTCAAATATATGGAATATTGTTGTTGTTGTTAGGTGCCATTGAGTTGTCTCCCACTTATAGTGACCCTATGGAGAACAGAATGAAACACTTCCCAGTCCTGTGCTAGCCTCATGATCCTTGGTATACCTGAGCCCATTGTCGCAGCCACTGTGTCAATCCATCTCATTGAGGGCCTTCCCCTATTTCTTCAACCCTCCTCCTTACCAAGCATGACAAACTTCCCCAGGGAATGGTTCATTCTGACAACATGACCTAAGTAGGTGAGATGAAGTCTGGCCATTCTTGCTTCCAAGGAGCATTCTGGCTACACTTCTTCCAGAACAGATTTGTTAGTCCTTTTAGCAGACCATGGTACTCTTAGCATTCTTTTCCACCACCACACAAAACTATCATCTCTTCTTTGGTCTTCCTTATTCATTGTCCAGTTCCCACATGCATAAAAGGCAATTGAAAATACCATGGTTTGGGTGAGGTGCTCCTTGATCTTCAAGGAGATATCTTTGCTCTCCATCACTTGAAAGAGGTCTTTTGCAGCAGATTTGCCCAATGCAATACACCGTCTGATGTCTTGACTACTTTTTCCATTGGTGTTGATTGTGGAATCAACTAATATGAAGCCATTGACAACTTCTATCTTTTCTCCATCCACCATGAAGCTGTTTATTGGATGAGTTGTGGAGACTTGTTTTCTTAATATTGATGTATAATCCATACTGCAACTGTAGTCTTTAATCTTCATCAGTAAGGGCTTCAAGCTATCCTCACTTTCAGCAAGCAGAGTTCTGTCCTCTGTGTATCAGAGGTTGTTAATCAGTCTTTCTTCAAGCCTGATGCCACATTCTTCCTCATATAATCCAACTTCTCGGATTATTTGCTCAGCAATCAAGTTGAATAAGTATGGTAAAAGGATACATGCTTGATGTACTCCCTTTTTGATTTTGAACCATGCAGTATCCCCCTGTTCTGTTTAAATGACAGCCTCTTGATCTATGTACAGGTTCCTCATGAGTGCAATTAAGTGTTTTGGAATTCCCATTCTTCTCAATGTTATCCATAATTTGTTATAATTTGCACAATTGAATGCTTTTGCGTAGTGAATAAAACATAAGTAAACGACTTTCTGGTATTTTTGCTTTGAGCCAAGATCCATCTGACATCAGCTATGATATCCCTGATTTCACATCCTCTTGAAAATCTAGCTTGCACCTCTGGAAGCTCTCTCTCAATACATTGCTGTAACCATTTTGGAATTATCTTCAGTAAGACCTTACTTGCATGTGATATTAATGATAATGTTCAATAATTTCCACATTCTATGGGATCAATTTTCTTTGGAATGGGTACAAATATGGACCTCTTCTTGTCAGTTGGCAAGGAAGCTGTCTTCCAAATCTCTTGGCATAGCTGAGTGAGTGCCTCCAGTAGGGCATCTATTTGTTGAAACATCTCAATGGGTATTCCATCAAATCCTGAAACCTTGTTCTTCACCAATTCCTTCAGTGCAGCTTCAACTTCTTCCTCAGTACCATTGGTTCTTGATCATATGCCACCTTCTGAAATGGATGAACACTGACTGATTATTTTTGTACAGTGACTATATGTATTATGTCCATCTTCTTTTGATGTTTCCTGCATCATTCAATATTTTGCCCATAGAATCTTTCAATATTGCACCTCTAGGCTTAATTTTTTTTTTCCTCACTTCTTACAGCTTGAGAAATGCCAAGTGTGTTCTTTCCTTTTGGTTCTCTAACTCCAGATCTTTGCACATTTCATTATAGTAATTGTTTTTTTCTGCTCGAGCTGATGTTTGACATCTTCTGTTCAGCTCTTTTATCATTTCTTCCATTTGCTTTACCTACTCTCCACTCAAGGGCATGTTTCAGAGTCTCTTTTGACATCCATTTTGATATTTACTTCCTTTCTTCTTTTTAATGATCTCTTGCTTTCTTTGTGGATGATGTTCTTAATGTCATCCCACAGTTGCTCTGTTTTTTGATCAGTGGTGTTCAATGAATCAAATCTATTCTTTAAATGGTCTCTAAATTCAAGGGGGATATTATCAAGGTTATATATTACTCATGAACTTGTTTTAATTGTCTTCAACTTCAACCTGAATGTACGTATGAGCAGTTGATAGCCTGTTCCATAATCAGCTCCTGGACTTGTTTTGGATGAACATACTGAACTTCTCCATTGCATCTTTCCACAGATTTGGTCATTCTGATTCCTATGTGTTCCATGTGATGAAATCCACATGTACAGTCATCACTTATGTTGTTGATATCATGTATTTGCAATGAATAAGTCATTCGTCTTGCAAAATTCTATGATGCAATCTCCAGCATTATTTCTATCACCAAGACCACACTTTATAACTACTGGTAACTTCTTTGTTTCCAACTTTTGCATTCCAGTCACCAGTGATAATCAACACACTTTGATTGCATGTTCAATCAATTTCAGACTGCAGAAGTTGGTGGAAATCTTCAATTTCCTCATATGTGGCTTGGTGGTTGGTGCATAAATTTAAATAACAGTAGTGTTAACTGGTCTTCCTTGTAGGTGTATGGATATTATCCTATCACTGACAGCATTGTACTTCAGGACAGATCTTGAAACTGTCTTTGTGACAATGAATA
>NW_006921892.1:688029-689279 GCF_000298275.1 Orycteropus afer afer
GACAACTTCCAATTTTCCTAGATTCATAGTCATACATTCCAAGTTCTAGTTATTAATGGATGTCTGCATCTGTTTCTTCTCATTTTAAGTTGTGCCACGTCAAACAATAGAGGTCTCAAAAGCTTTATTCTACAAGTATCATTAAGGTTGTTCCTACTCTGAGGAGTCAGCTCTTCCCCAGTCAAATTTAGAGTGCCTTCTAACCTGATAGGTTCTTCTTCTGGCACTATATTGGACAATATTTCAGACCTATTCATCAAGTTTTCCAGTAACATATCAGACAGTGTTACACTTGTATTCATAAGGTCTTCACTGACCAATTCTTTGAGAAGAGAATGATCTTTTCTTTTCTCTGAGTCTGTCTTAGTCCAGAAGCTTTGCTGAAACCTGTCCACCATGGGTGACTCTGCTGACACTTTGCAACACTGGTGGCATAGCCTCCAACCTCACAGAAGCAAGAAAGCCACCACAGGACAGCAAACTGACAGATAATTTCATCTCCCTTAGTTGTTCCTAATCCCTCGTGTGCCCACCTACCTTTGGCCCCAGCCTTAAAATAGAGCTGCTCCTAAGGGAAAAGCAGTCCCCAAGCCCTACACCTCCTACCTTGGGCCCCAGCCTTGAAATAGTGCTGTCCTCAAGCAAAAAGCAGCCCCCAAGTCCCATGCACACCCACTTCAGACCCCAGACTGAAAATAGAGCTGCCCCCAAGTGAGAGGCTGACCCCGAGCCCTGTCCTCACTTACTTCAGTCCCTGGGTTGAAAATATAGCCATCTCCAAGCTAAAACAAGTTCCCAAGCCCCATGCCCATCTACCTTGGGTCCCAGCCTTAAAATAGAGCCATATGGAACATTAGAAGGTAATAATTGCAAAAGTCAAAAATAATGTCAAAAGTAAGGCAAGGAAAAGGGATAATGATTGCTCAGGGAGTATAATTTGAAGCAAGGTTAGTGAAGGAGAAATATTCTTACGATGTTGTAAGGAAGGTGTTCTAAAACAAGTCAAAATAAGCTTCACACATAAATTTTCTATTGGAAAAGTACAGCACAAAGTTAAAAGCAACCAACACACTGGAAGAAAATGTTTGATATACCTGTTTTTGCCAGTAATATTTTGCTATCATTCACATTCATATATATAAACATGGTAAAATGCAAACATAAGATTGAACAGATAACATGAACAGAGAATTTACAGATGAGAAAATTACAAAAGTCAATAGCATAGTGACTAAGTCACTTGACTGCTA
>NW_006921892.1:690585-697492 GCF_000298275.1 Orycteropus afer afer
TCTGTATTTATTGGTTTCCCTTTTCTTTGTTGAAGAGGGTCTGTGCAATCCTTCTGCCTAGTCCGCCATCTTGCCCCGCCCCCTCCCCTCCAGCCACTCTTGAAAGGAAGGTGGGGCAATCTACTTCCACAGTGATAGTGCCTCAGAAACCCAAGGAGTGGTCACTATGAATCAGTTCTGACTTGATGGCACATAACAACAACAATCTGGAATTAGTAATTAAAGAATCACAAAGTATAACAATACATAACAAATAGCCACAAAAACAAATTTAGCAAGTATGTGAGAAAAGATTTCATATTAGCAGTTTTCTCTGCTAAAGAAAAGGGAGAAGGCATATGAAAAGAATACAGAGATGACATTATGTGTGTCAATGATGTTGTATTTAATTGTTTTACAAAAATGGAAATTAAGCAATAATTTAATATTTTTTAATTTTTTGTAATGGGTACATGAATATTTATGAAGGAATACCATATTTCTCTTTGTACTCTCTGTTGTTTTTTTGCTAGGTTCTGTCGAGCTAATTCTAAATCATAGCACTTCTCCATGCCACAGAACAAAATGCTGCCCTGTCCAATGCCATCCTCACATTCATTGCCAGGTTTGAGCTCATGATCTCAACCACGGTGTCAATCCATCTCATTGAGGATGTTTTCTTTTTTGCTGTCTCTACTTTACCCAGCATGATATCCATCTCCAGGGAATGGTTCTGTCTTACAACAAGACAAAATACAAGAGATGAAGTCTGGTCATTCTCCCTTCTAAGGAGCATTCTGATTGTACCTCCTCTGAGGTAGATATGTTTGTTCTGCTAGCACTCCATAGTACATCCAATATTCTTTGCCAGCACCACAATTGAAATGCATGAATTCTTCTGCTGTCGTCCTATTCATTGTTCAGTTTTCACATCCATGTGAGGTTATTGACAATGCCATGGCTTGGGTTAGGAGGACCTAACCCAATAGATTTACCTAGCACAATATGTCTTTTGATTTCTTGACAGCTGTTTCCATGGACATTGATTGTGGCTCCAAGTACTCCCTGCAGTTTGAAATAAGTCATAAAAATTGAGAAATTAAATCTGTCAGGGGGAAAAAAAATATAAAAATGGAATGCTTAAATAACAATTGATTACCATAGAATCATATATATAATGATTATTTTAAATTTCTTCTTTGATATGGAAATATATATACTCGGAATAATCTACTAAGTATGTTTAATTTTTCTAATATTTTGCCATTTTTGTGTTAATGCTCTATTAATTTAATTTCCCATATCACTCATTCAACAATGAAGAACCAAGGTTATTTTGCATAAGGCACTGATATGAAATAACAGAGACTTGAGATACAAAAGAATGCATGTCATTGAAGAAGTGAAGTGGAAATATGGGCCTAAGGAAGGATGAAATAACTCCAGATCACTTAGAACAGGAGAAAACTAAAAAAAAAAAAAAAAAAAAAATCACTGGCTCAAGTTGATTCCAACTCATAGCAGCCCTTTTTGCATTTCTGAGGCTGTAAATCTTTACAGAAGTAGATCACCCCATCTTTTTCCACTGACTGGTTGGTGGGATTAAACTGCTGACCTTCTGGTTAACAGCCAAATGTCTTGGGCAGTGTTTTTCACAATGTAGGCCCTGGGGAGTTCTGGTAAGATGGAGGAACAGGCAGAAAGACTGCACAGACCCTCTTCAACAAAAAAAAAGGGGGAACCAGTTAACACAGATACAGAAGTTAATCCTAGAACCCTGAGCTTTGAAGGGAAGGATATAGAAGTGAACTAAATTCCAACTAGCAGAAGAATTTGCATGAAAACACCAAAAAAGAAGACATATGGAGTTGCGGTCTAGCAGTGATCCTGGTAGCACAGATGGCTTGGATATTGCTGAGTGGTGTTAGGATCCATGAATTAATCTAAAAATCAGCCCTGCTACCAGGAACTGAATAAATGACTGGTCTGGTGGCTGGTGAATAAAAGGGAAAGCAGCAAAGAGAAAGGCAGGCTGAGCTCTGGACTTTTGTCAGTCCAGAGGGCACAGCTATTTTGAATGTTTACAAGAGGCTTGACCATTTTGGATATTTAAAGTGACAGTGTTCAGACTCCAAGGATTTAAAAACGGGATCCACTTGCCAGGAACCACAAGGACATTCCGGGTGCAAATGACTGGAAAAATGTGACATTCCCCTTGTTACTCATATACACCACACTCTCTTGGTGAAAGAAGCGTGGCCATCCCTCATTCTCACTCACTTTCTAGGCCAGCAGGAATTCCATCCCAGTCTGTGTATGGACGAGCCTAGGTGCCCTGCCCCACCCTGCCCTGATTTTTTTTCTTTTTTTTTTTTTATTTTAGTTTGTTTGTTTTTGTGTGTTTTAAAACTAGGTTGGGCAATCCTACTTCCATAGTGATAGTGCCTTGGAAACCCAAGGAGGGGTCGCTATGAGTTGGGGCCGACTCAACGGCACATAACAACAACAACAACAATATCATTATTATTACTATTGTCCTTTTTATTATTATCCTTTATTTTTCCCTTACCACGTTCTAGTTTTCAGCTTTTTCTCTTTTCCCTGTTCCTAGTTCCAATTTATTTTTCTTTTTCATGGTTAATCCCATTCCCTGATTTTCTTCTTGCATTTATCCCATGTATTTCTTCTTTATTCTCCTTCTCTATCTTTTTTCTCTTATTGCCCTCTCCCAAGATATTGTGGTCTTTTTTTTTATTTTTTTATTTTTTTATTTTTTTGGTTATTGTTCCTATGTGATTACACAGTGTGTTTTTTGTCCAATTGATTTTACTTTTTTGATGGCTATTCAATTGTTATTTTTGTCTAACTGAGTGGGTGACAGTACCAGTCCCCATATGACACAACTACATCCACACCTCCTGCAGCTTCACTTACTGAGTGAGAGCCACCATTTCCTTCTCCACCAACAAGCCAATGATAAACAATCACCAAGAAGAGCCTGACTCACCCTTGATTGCTCTTCACAAACAGGTAACAGAGATCTAAATACAACAATTTCACAATGGCTCTGAGGCAACCAATCATCACAGTCCACACAAAGAAGCAAGATAAAATAGTAGAAATAAGGGAGAAGGATACAGACCCAGAAAACATCCCTGAGGAAGAAGCAGTTTTGGAACTCCCTGATAAGGAATTCAAAAGAATTATATTTAGGTATCTTCAAAGGATTGAGAGATAGATCAAAGAAAACACAGACAAATCCCTAGAAGAATTTTGGTAGAAAATACAAGAACAAAATGATGAAATAAATGAAAAATTAGAAATTATTCTAAATATACAGATAGAAATCCAGAAGATTAATACTAAATTGTCGGAAATAGATAATACATTGAAAAGGCAAAGGAGAAGAACTGATGCAATGGAAGACAGAATTCATGAGATTGAACACAAATACCTGAATACTTCTTTGGAAAGGAATCAATCAGGAAAAAAGATCAAAACAAAATGAAGAAAGCCTAAGGTTCATGTGGGTTACCATCAAAAGGAATAACCTACGTGTCATTGGAATTCCAGAATAAGAAGAGAAAAATAAAACCACTGAGAAAATTGTCCAAGATTTGCTGGAGGAGAACTTCCCTGATATGATGAAAGATGAGAATATATCCATTCAGGAAGTCCAATGAACCCCAAACAGGATAGATTCCAAAAGAAAATCGCCACGACATATCATCATCAAAGTTACAGTGTGGGCCCTGGAACTTCTTTAGAAATACAATTTCTTGAGCTCTGACCCAAATGTAAGAAAAAAAAAAAAAAATTGTTATGAGTCATCTCCTACTTAGGGTCACCCCTTGTGTTTCAGAATAGAACTTTGTTCCACAGGGTTGTCAATAGGTTTTGTTGTTGTTGCTATTGTTGTTGTTGTTGTTTTTTCTTGAAGTAGATTTTTCTAAGACTTTTTTCAAAGCTGCCTCTGGGTAGATTCACCCCCCCCGCCACCTCCCCACTTCATGGTTAGCAACCAGTTACAGTAACCATATGTTCTACCCAGGGACTAAATCAGAAACTCAAGGAGTAGTTCCCAACACTCTAAGTTCTCACATGTCCCAAAGTGATTACTATGCTCTCTACAATCTGTGAATCTTGATATTAGGATATGAAAGAAACATGACCTTGTGATGTTCCACAAAAGGATCTTGTTGGTGTATGGATTGTTCCATCTTCCTTGAGTTACACAAAACTAGAAGCAATAATTTCTTCAGAATCTAAATCACATGTTTTAGAAAGTACTTTAACAGGCTAATTTACTTTGGAGGCTCTAATTTAATGAGGCAGATCTTCAAGTCATTGTTCATATGGAAATTATCAAACAGCTTTCACAAAATGAAACTTAAATGACAAAATCATTAGGAAATACTTTTATATCAGTTATAGTTAACCAGTAGTAAATAACTGGATCTTGAACATCACATAATTAATCAAATGTTTCCCAAATGGCAAAAAGCCAGTTGGTAGAAACACTTAATGTCTTTATGAGACAAGGTCGATACCCTCACATGAAAGCAAATTTGTAAAATGATCCTTGTTCTTCATGATACATTTTTCTGTATATATAACCACAAACCTCACTTTCTCCTAAACCAAAACAGCTTTTGGTATTTTTCAATATCATGTACCTAGCTTCACAAATAAAATGTTGAAAAATATTAATATGCATATCCAGAAAAAATAAAGAAATTATGGCCTGAAATGAAATTGAAATTTGGATTATTTTCCAGAACTAACCATTGGATTTATGTTAGGACTTGTTTACTACATGTCACATTATTGCAATTTTATCATTTTGCATACATTTTTTAAAAAATATTTTTGTTTCTTAACTGTCAAGATTTGTTAAAATTTGTAAATTATTCTACAGTTTTCTTATGATTATTATTTCTTGATAGCGAGTCATATTCTACAGCGATTTTATCAAAAATCTTCACTTAACTGAAAAATTTGCACAGAATATTCACTTCTTAGAAATTATTATTGGACACTTGATCTCTGGTAACATAATGCCTAAGGCACTTGACTGCTAACCAGAATACTGATGGTTCAAACACACAAGCCACTCCTTGGGAGGAAGGTTGGGCAATCTACTTCCCCAGTGACAACACCTCAAAAACACAAGGAAAGGTCTCTATGAGTCAAGCGTAACTGAGGGCACATAACAACAACAACAACAAGATTAAAAAAAAAAAAAAAGGAGCTCTGGTGGCATAGTGCCTAAAGCATTTGACTGTTAACCAGAATGCTGGCAGTTCAAACCCAGCAGCCACTACTCAGAAGGAAGAGTGGTGAATCTACTTCCATAGTGATACTGCCTCAGAAACCCAAGGAGGGGTGGCTATGAGTTGGTCTGAGTTGAAGGCACTGTTTTTTTTTTAAGATTAAATATTATTGACATTAACTGAACATAGGGTTCTTGACTTAGCTGAAGATTATTTTTAGTTGCTTTATGATTATGATTTTGGTACATTTGATATCAAATGCATATTTGCAGCATCTCGTCACAGATTTTCTGTCACAGATTGATTATCCAGCACAGAATGGTAGAATCATTTTTAGAGGATTCTGTTGAATCAGCTACACAAAAGTAATCTCAAGATGACTTTTATTGTATAAAGATAACTATGGTAAGAGTTTAGATATAGATCATAAATCTATGTGAGGACCAATAACGGAGCACCACTAAGAGTTTGCTGGTGTTATTAATCTGGGTCAGAGAAGCAATAACAGATAATTCTTGCAATAAGTAACGAGTTATTGTAAATGTCTAGATATTTCACCAGTTTCATTTCTAAAAAGCCATGTCAATGAAATGAGAAGATTTTGATTATGATAATAATTTTAAGTTATCATAATAGTTATCATCATCTGTGTATTTTGTATGTATCAGACATTTTGCTAGGATTGATTATATATTTTCCTCACAACTTTTCTGTCTGACATATATGATTACTACCAAAATAAAGATGAAAAACTTAAGATTTAAGTACATTGTCTAAGTTTACTTATTAAGTGAGTGATTAGGAAAGAGAGATTTAAAGCTAGGCTTACTTGACTGTGCTCTTTACAATATACAACAGAGGCTGAGATAAAAATGTTAAAATGCTTTTTTTTTTTTTATGATACAGTTTTGTTCTTGTATGTGCTATTTAACATGAACTTTCCAGTTCCTAACACTTTCCCAGATTGTCTAATCGTCTAATTTGCCCGTCCATATCTTTTTTTTTTCTATAGCATATAATCTTCTACTTTATTCCAATATCTGCTATTATTGACTTGCCCGGACCCTGAGACAGGTTCAGTATATAATCGTTCATCTTCTAAAATTATTTCAGAATAACTTTCAAAATTTGTTAACTTATAAAAACAATTCCAACAAAATGAATTGAACCCAATTTGAAGTTGAGCATAGTATAAACTATCCACACTGTAAATACATTACAAACTAAAATAGTAATTGTATATTTCCAATGTAGACAAATCTTTCCTGAAAGAAGTGCAGGAGGAAAGCATCTTGGAAGAAAGCATGGCCCAACTTCATCTCACTTGCTTTAGTCCTGTTGTCAGAAGGGAACATTCCCTAGAGAAGGGTATCGTGCTTGGTAAACTAGAGGGTCAGCAAAAAATGGGGAATACCCTCAACAAGAAGGATTGACACAGTGGTTGTAACAATGGGCTCACGTGTAACAAGGATTGTGAAGATAGTGCACAACTGGGCAATGTTTTATTCTGTTATACATTGTTGTTGTTGTTTTTATGTGCCGTCGAGTAGGACCCGACTCACAGCAATCCCTCCTTGGGTTTCCGAGGCAGTATCACTACAGAAGTAGATTGCCCCATCTTCCTTCCAAGGAGTGGCTGGTGGGTTTGAACCACC
>NW_006921892.1:698458-704838 GCF_000298275.1 Orycteropus afer afer
TCATTTTTAGGGTATAAATTAATATAATCTTTGGAAAAATTTTAAAAAGTGCATACTTATTTTTTCATTATTTGAAAAATAAATTAAAATTCATGGGAAGTAGTCCAGTATATCGAGTTCTAGCCATAAGAAACCGGTACAAATGATAAGGATGCGGTATTACTTTTTCCTATCATTTTATAACAGTGTATAATATGCTTTAACCTATAATCCATTTATCAAGTAAAGTGGAATATTTTAGATATATGAATGAATAAGTGAGTGAATAACTAAGTAATTGAAGTCAGAGACATGTTTTCAGAAAATGATAGTAAGAGATGGAGAGTAGGAGGAGAAGGAGACCAATTATGATAATGTACTGTGAACTAAAGGGTAAGATTATCTCAGCTTTCTATCCTCGAAGTCCAAAAAAGGAGATGCAAACCTAATAATGAAGTTCTTTCTTTTGTTGTTAACTGAATCAATAGTTCTCTGGTTAAATCTTTTGTTAAAAAGGAGGCTCTTAGAGCACCACATATTTATTCATTATTCAATTTACATTTTTTAAAAACACAGTAGGTGTCAGGCAATGATTTACTACTACTACTCCTCCTCGGAGCATTGAATTATTACTACTACTACAACCAGCCACTCTTCGGAAAGAAGGTTGGGCAATCTACTTCTGTAGTGATACTGCCTTGGCAACCCAAGGAGGGGTCACTATGAGTCGAGGCCGACTCGACCACATATGACTACTACTACTACTACTACTACTACTACTAAAACACTGCCATCAATAAATTCCTATACATAGCAACCCTTACTGGGTCTCCAAGGCTGTAATTATTTATAGAAGTAGATTGCCTCATTTTCCTCCTGCAGAGAATTTTGTGGGTTTAAACTGCTGACCTCCTGGTTAGCAGCTGCGTGAACAATTTCTCTTAGAAAGATCAGCACAAAGTCAGCCCTCATGAGGTGGAGGTTAAAGATGTCCCAAATGTCCAAATTACTGTGCCACTACATTATTTCAGACATTAACTCCTCCTTTTCTCAATAATCTCTCTCCTGTCTTACGGTTCTGTGTTTGGCTATAACATATCACAAAACTCACTAGCACCCAAGGGATCACTTCATCTAGTGGTGGTGGAGGCTGAGAGGCTGGGAGACTGGCAAGTCCCAGGTCTGTATGTAGGTCTGGAGGATCCTCACAATTCTTAGGGTTTGAAAAACCTAAATCAGCTGGTCAAATGATAGCTGCTTTCTCAAATCCAGAGGTGAGATGACAATGAGCCAAAATGATTAATTAGAGCAAGAGAGAGTGAACCTTCCCAGAAGATTTCTATGTATACCCTCAAGGAAGCTAAAGGTGGTGATTTGAGTTACCTCCTCTAGCAAGGCAGGACTCAAGATATATCCCACCTGCATTGGTTACTTCAGGCTGCTCCAACAGAAATACCCCAAGTGGATGTCTTTAGTAATCAGGAGGTTAAAAGCAGCTACTCAGTTGCTCACAGCAAATTCCACTACAGAGCTGATTACCAGTCATTATAGGGAATAACTACTGCCAGCTGCCCAGACAAGTTGACACACAACCACACCACCCTAAACAGGCATGAATAATAGGATTTACAATATATCACAAAATGGAGGGCAATGGCTGGAACCGCCACATCAAGCAATTCATCACAGCAGCAAAATGTCTTACCCACTACACTACCAGAATGCCTTCGGCACTATGGTAAGTGCTAAGATATAACAGAAAAAAAAATGGGGTACTTGTTCTTATGGAATTTACATGCTACTGGGGAGACATATCTTGATCAGAAAAGCATATGGTTCAATCTTAGATTATGATGATGAAAAGTGACTTGGGTTAACAGTATTGTAGTAGTACCATGGCTGCTGAATGAAATAAACCCATTTTATGATGGGAATATCAGGTTGCATGTTAAGTTGATAGCTCATGGTCAAATGTTTTTTTCTAGTAGAGTTCATTAGCAAGACAGAAGCTGTTTATATATCATTTTGCAGAGTTTGGCAATGCTCGAATCCAAAGATTTGAGCTATGATTCACCTACAGAGATCATGCAAAGATTCCATATGGCATCCGTATTTGTTGTCATAGAGTCTGTTCTGTTTTTCATGGGGTCACTATGAGTTAAAACTGACTGAGTCGTATCTAACAACAAAAATAATATGCTCTTACAGATATTTTAAATATTGGATCTATTAGGCCATACAGTCCTTGGTGAGAACAGCTTACATGGCAGTATGAACCTGTTTTAGAAATCCCTTGTACTGAGCCTTATTCAAAATTGATAATTAAGCAAATGAGTCAGAGTTTCATGCCAAAATGAGATGTGTGTTGCCTTCAGTATTCAAAAAGCTCCAACATCACCTCTTTTTATGAGTAGAAGGGTACAATGCAGTAATTCATCCTTTAACTTCATAAGACATGTTTGTATACCAAGACCACCATACATTTAGAAACTTTCTGGCAGTTCCCTTTGATGTCCTGCTGCAATCATTTTTTTAAAATTTAATTATATAACAATTTCTGCCTGCTCATTTATGGTCCAATTTGAGATGATGAAGAATGTAGTAGGAAAAATCCAATTTCAATATATATAACCCACCAGCAACTCTGTACAAGAAACACTGGGCAAGCTACTTCTTAAAGATTTACTGTCTCAGACACTCAATGGGGATTTCTATGAGTCAGAATCAACTGGATGGCAGTGAGGTTTTTTTGTTTTGTTTTGTTTTTTTAATGATCTTAGATATTGTATTATTATGGAATTTTACAGAACATTGTCAATTTAATAGTTTAACTTCTGCAATGACATACATCTTATTTTATAAGGACCAGTAGATGACAAATTTAGAAAACAATGATTAAGAATATGACTAACACAATTATGACTAACTAATTAACTGATTAAGGAAACATTATCATCTAAAACATAATTTGTAGAAAGTGAATGGGGTAGATGAGAATGAGTTTTAATTCAGGTATTTCTTTGGTGCTGAGAAATATTTCATTAAAAATAGTAAATGAGAGAAGAAAACAAAATAATTCAAAGTTCAAAATGAAGATTTAAGCTGTGTAGTAATAAATATCTACTATTAAATTAGTGCTTCTACTGAAGAATGACAAACTATGATGAATTATTGGACATGAGCCAAGCATTACCATGATGGATTTAGTACACACTGAAATTCATAACAAAAATGCAAAATAAAGAGACATAAAACTCCCTGTTTTGCTTAACATCATGAGGGCTAAAATTGAAAAAAAAGGAAAACAAATTATTAGTATCTGACATGGTTTTGGAGACTGAAAATATATAAAATCAGACATTTTAACTAATATGTATCTTTGCTTTGGTTCTCTTTTATCTCATGGCTTTGTCTTCACAGTTACTGAGCTGCATTAATTAATCCTTCTAAATTCATAGAACCTGCTTCAGTTTTCACAAACTTTTTGACTCACAATGTTCACAATAATATATAGACATTTAATAATTTGATACTTTATTTAATTATTTAATCAATTTTGTGTGGTATTTAAGATGGCATTTTACCCACCTCACATCCAGCATTGTTTGACAAAAGATAAAAACTATTTTGTCATTGTTATTCAGTGTCTATGGGTCATTACTAATTCATTTTCACTGTTTCCTCCATTAATAATAGAAAACAAAATTACCTTGACAGCTTTGCTATTAAAGTATGACTAGTTTCTATATGAGAAAATTTGGAATAATTTAATGTGTAGGCAGAAAAAGCACTTCTGCTGCAAATAGACAGAATAATGATCATGTAGCTCTCTTTTCATTACCACGTTGTTATCGTAGTACAATATGAATATCCAAATAATTCTCATAGCTTCGGAGGCATAATGTTTATGCAAAGACAAAAGTAAAATATTCCATATATTCATTCTTTCATGTGTAAGAACATGTAATGGAATAAAAAATAGTTTAAGCAGTTGGCAACAAAATCTCTTTTAAAGAAGTAATATCTTGACAAAGCAAAACAAAACAAAAACAAAATACAGGTGAACAAACAAAAACTGTAAAAGACTTTATAGCACATAGAGTGAAATTTGAGTTTATTTGATCACAGAATCAAAGGAGAAAAATATAGTGCAACCATTTTGAAGAAAAAACACAGCTCTCTCACTCTCTATTCTTGTTACTTTAAGTAAGTTACTTAACACCTCTGATCTATCGTTTTAATATGAATCCCATTTTTGTATCTAATGCATAGAATTGTGTGAGAAATAAATGACAAAATTAAAGTAGCACCTGGCAAAGCATGAATGTTCAATGAATGCTAGCCATCATTACTGAGTAATGAACATCCAACCTGCTTCCTCACTCAGCTCCCAGAACACAAGATGCCAGGTTAATTAATACCCTTTTGGCAGATGGAAAACATCTTCTCTGAGAGTCATAAACTGCCCCAGAGGAAAAAAAAAAAAAAAACCTAAAGATAATTTTATCTAGGTTTTCTAAATTTAACTGCCTACTAGATTATATTCCAATAAAATTTATAGGTGATAAGGCACGACTCCCATGCATACAACAATTTCAAACAGCTTTTTATAGCCTTATTCTCAAATAGATTAAGACAGATAAGGAATTCCAAGAACTTGAGGGAAAAAGTTATTAATAAGACAGATAACATACTGAAGTCCTAAGTTTGAGAAAATACATAAAGGATTAAAAAAGGACTCTTCAAGACATAAACATTAATAAATGTTTTAAGAGCTGAAGCAACATTTCATCTGTCAATGTAAGGCTATGAAGAAAGAATATTCATGGGACAAAAAAGATCACTTAAAATTATACATATAATAATAACAATAAAATTTAGAAGAAAGGTTGGAAAATAAGATGAAGTATTTTACAGAAACAAGAAAAAAAAAAAAAGATGGAGAACAGGAGATAAAGATTAAAAAAAAAAAAAACATAGAAAGTGAGATGACCAGTCTGAAAAAAACTAAGCTTCAAATATCATTTACAGATCTTTCTACCACTGTATGTATGAGTCATCTTTTTATTCACTAGATATTTCTATAAAGAAGATATATAAATATGTGTCAAATGTAAGAATGGATTGGCTTCAATGTCAGATCTCTTCCTCTAACTTCACAAGGAGAAGCAGAAAGAGTTGTTATCATTATTAACAATTAAGGTTGATTCCTCCAAACTTTTCAGCAATTCTGATACCAACTGCCCCTCCCAAATCACTCTTTACTTCTCCATTGAATTTGATAATGCCTTGAAATGGCTACACAGAACACAAAAACCATACTCACAGACATGGGTACAAAATTGCATGGTTATCTGACTTCCTCTAAATTCACAATGGGGAAAAAGGATGAAGATCCACATCAACAGCCCAAAACTCATTCCCATGAGGCAGAGGTCACATATGCTACCACCCTCCAAAATCACTCTCTACTTTTTTGTTGGATTCAGTAATCCATTGCAAAAGTCACAGAGAACTCTCACACAATACTCAAGATTATGGCATTTATGAGAGGAAGAACAGGTTACAATTCAGGATCAGGAACAACTCAGGATATTGTTCTTTAATCAGAACCACCTCTACTCAGCCAAAGACTTGCCTCCCTTTGGCTCTCAAACTCTTGACCTGGTCTCTGCCCTGCTCAGACAAATGCTACAAAGCTTCTTTAGCTTTGCTGATGGCATCTATGGAGGTACCCCATTCCACCAGCATTCCTTCTGCCCCAAAACACTCAGATTTCTCACTCCACAGGCTTTCAATCACACAGTTCTGTCTCATACTGGTGCAAAACAGGCATGCGGGCAGCATCTTCTGACCTCCTCCTACCTCACAATGGGGAGAGAAAATCACCATCAGCAGCCTATGGCTTATTTCTATGAGGCCAGACATGCTGGCATCCTCCAGCCTTTTTGCCAACTCTGATACCAATTGTCCCTCCCACAGCAGTCACTACTTCTCTGCTAGGTTTAATAATGTGTTGCAATGGCCACACAGTACTCACAGAAAATACTTATAATTATGCAATTTTAGTGAACCTATTAAAATTCAGGTTTAACAACAATCAAGATACAATTCTTTGATCAGTACAATCTCCCCTCTGCTATACTCACAGGCATGCCTCTCTTTAGCTCTTGGCCTATTGGTCTGGCCTCTGTCCTTGTACTTTTCTGGTAGAAATGTAAATTACTACGCTCTTTTAAGCATAGGCACTGAAACAAGGCGGGCTTGTGCTTACTCACTGGTCTGCACTGAACACGTTCCCTTGTTACCCTACCAAGAGGGACCAGGTCTTCGGGAGCAAGGTAAGCACAGGCGTAGCACAGAGTAGCAGGCCGGAAGAGCAGGAGGAAGGGGCGGAACCC
>NW_006921892.1:710563-711699 GCF_000298275.1 Orycteropus afer afer
GGGATCGGGCAGTGTTTCGTTCTGCTGTGCATGGGGTCGCTATGAGTCGGAAACGACTCGACGGCACTTAACAACAACAACAACAACAACGCTCTTTTAGCTTTGCCAATAGCAACACCTAGGTGCACTGTGCTATGCCAGCAAGCCTCTTGACCAAAGGCATTTAGCTTTCTTACTTGCAAAGCCAGCCAGTCCACTGCTTTGTTTAATGCCAGTATCTTGGTTCTGCTGCTGCCATCTTTCTGTTGACTCTGCCATCTTTCTGCAATTTCTCTATCATTGTCTCAGCACAGACATCTCAGGTTCAAAGAAGCATTCCACTCTCAGCTCTTCTCTATCTTCAGGATAGTGAGATCTCCTCTTCTGGCTCTAGGTGCATTCATTTTAATACTAGCAGAATGACAAATGACTAGCAGAATGACAAATATGACCAATCTTCATATTACAGTTCCATACACTTTATTCCCATGGTCCTACCTCTACAGGAGGAGCTCTGGTGGTGTAGTGACTAAAGCATTTGACTGCTAACCAGAAGGCTGGTGGTTCAAACCCACCAGGAAGTCCTTGGAAGGAAGACTGGGCAATCTACTTCCATAGAGATACTGTCTTGGAAATCCAAGATGGGGTCACTATGAGTCAGATTTGACTCAATGGCAATGAGTTTGTTTTTTGTTTTTTTTACCCCCACAAGGGTGCCACTGACTGCTAACCAGAAGACTAGTGGTTCAAACTCACCAACCACTCATTGGAAGGAAGGTTGGGTAATCTACTTCCAAAGTTATACAACCTTGGAAACCCAAGGAGGGGTCTCTATGAGTTAGATCTGACTCTAAGGCAGTGAATTTAGAGTTTTTTATGGGTGCCATTTACTTTTATTTACATTACTAACAAGCTATCTAATCCCCTTGGTAGACCACAAGCACCTTATATTTGAGTAGCTCCACCCAGATTTTTGTGGAAAACACCAGGCTAGAAGAGTGGGATAAAAGCCAGGGCCTGGACAGAAGAGCAGTCAGCTGCAGGGTTACAGGTGAGGAGAGACAACTGAGGGCTGCCCAAAGTAGCAGGCGGGAAGAGCAGGAGAAAGGGGATTAAAAGCCAGGAAGCTAGAGAGAAGAGCAATCAGCCAAAGGGAT
>NW_006921892.1:714515-727506 GCF_000298275.1 Orycteropus afer afer
ACCTCTTTTGGTCATGTTGTAAGAAGGGACCATTCCCTGGAGAAGGATGTCATGCTTGGTAGGGTGGAGGGTCGACGAAAGAGGGGGAGGCCTTCAATGAGATGGATTGACTCAGTGGCTGCAATGATGAGCTCAAGTATAGCAGGGATTGTGGGGCTGGCCTGGGATTGGGCAGTGTTTCGTTCTGCTGTTCATGGGGTTGCTATGAGTCGGAAACAACTCGGCGGCACTTAACAACAACAGAAGAGTCATATCATGTAATTTACTGAGACCCAGCACAGTCTCTTGATTCTGTTGCCTCTGCTGCTGCATTTTCTCTGAAACCATCTCTTGCCACCTCCCACCATCTCTTGCCACCTCTCACCATCTCTTGCCACCTAAACAAGATGTTATAACTCTCTCTTTCCTAGAT
The DNA here is from genome assembly GCF_000298275.1 of Orycteropus afer afer. Lineage (NCBI taxonomy): Eukaryota > Metazoa > Chordata > Mammalia > Tubulidentata > Orycteropodidae > Orycteropus > Orycteropus afer. Next base: position 714,928 of record NW_006921892.1, read on the forward strand.
CAAGGAAGTTCTGTGTGGGGATCTCAGGTCTAAAGGATTCACTTCATTTCTAGATCTTCTTTCTTGATTGTAGTGAAATACCCCCCTTTCCAACTCTGGGATGGCTCATTTTAAAAGGAATTATAATACTGACCAATTCCCATGTTAGGGTTCCACAAAATTTATCTCCATGTTCTCAGCTATACAAGGGTGTCATGCTCAGACTCCTATTATTAACAAGATATCCAATCCCTGTCATGGGCCACAAAACAAAAGAAATAAAAAGGAGCTCTGCTGGTGTAGTGCCTAAGGCATTCGATTGTTAACCAGAAAGCTGGCAGTTCAAACCCCCCAGCCACTCCTTGGAAGGAAGACTGGGCAATCTACTCCTGTAGAGATACTGCCTTGAAAACCCAAGCAAGGGTTGCTATGAATCAGAACAGACTCAATGGCGGTCATGGGCCACAAGCCTCTCATATATGTGTAGTTCCACCACATCATATGGTAGGAGTCCAAGGCTAAACCTAGAAGGGCCATATTAAGTAATTCACATCACATGAGTTTCTTTAGAGAAATAAAATTTTACAATTCAGGAGCAAGAAGGACTCATTATAGGGCTTTTTTTTTTTTTTTTTATCAGAACACCATCTTCTCAACTGTACCCATAGGTAGGCCTCTCTCTGGCCTTCAGCACTCAGGCCTTGGCCTCTCAGCCCAGACTCTGCCTTGCTTAAGCAAGTGTTACAAAGCTATTTAGCTCTGCCAACAAGTGTCTAGGGGCACCTGAATATACCAGGAAGTCTCTTGCCTGAAGGCACTCACCTCTCTCACTCCATGAATATGCAAGTCTAGCTCTGTTGAAAATGACTGGGGGCACTCTACTCCATTAGGAAATCTCCTACCTGAAGTCACTCAGTACTCTTGCTCCATAGGTCAGCACAGTTACTGCAATCGCTTTCCTTGAGCTGGGAAGCTTACTGCACTATCTTGCTTGGTCTTCTGGTTCTGCTGTCTCCATTTCTCTGCTGTCATTTCTCACCATCTTGAGCTATTTCTTGTGTTACAGTGCTCTCTCTCTGAATGGTGGTTCCAGGAGATTCTCAGTGCAGGAAGTCTTATTCCAAAGGATTTATCCTTTTATCAATTTATGCTCCACTCTCATCTCTTCTTGGTAGTAGTGGTCCTCTCCCCATCCACCTCTGGAATGGCTGATTTAAAGCCTAATGGGATGGTAAAACTGACCAATTCCCTCCCTAGGTTTCCACGCACTTCTTATGCATGGTCCAACCACCACAACAGTGTCATACAACTTACTTGCATCACTACAAATCTATCTAATTTTCTTGGTAAACCATAAACACTTCATTTACATAGTCTCTTCCAATCATTTGGTGGATGTTATATGACTCTGGCAAGAAAGACCATACAAAAGTGATCCATCCACTAAAGACTAACAAGCTCATGAAACAAATGCTCAAAGTAATTGGTCATTAGGTAAATATAAATTAATACAACAAAAATATTTTAATGACATACTCTGCTGTGGTAATTTTTGTTGTTATTAGTTGCTACCCAGTCAAATTCTGACTCATGGCAACCTCGTGTGAGCAGAAGTAGAATTTTCAAGAATGGACTTATGGGAAACAGAGGAAGAGCCTCCAGTTGTGTTCAAACCAACAAGATTTCTGATTGTAGTTGAGTACAATCATTTATGTTATCCGGTAATGTCCACTAGATTGGCCATAATTTAAAAGGAAAGAAAGAAAGAACTAACAAATATTGATTAGGGCATGGAGAATTTGTTAAAGCCTTTCTCCTTTATGGTACACTACTGTCAGAGCAGCACTAGGTAACTAAAACAGAATATGCACATCATTAAGGCCAATTCTACTTTGATGAGGCAGCTTTTCCCCAGTAGTATTTTGAGTGCTTTCTGACCTGAGGAGCTCATCTTACAGCACTGTATCCTACAGTATTTCAGGGCTATTAATAAAGTATTCCAATAATATATCAGACAGTGTTTCACTTCTACTTATAAAATTTTCACTGGCTAATTCTTTGCTCCTTCCTTCTTCTTAGCCTGTCTTAGTCTGGAAGCTCTGCAGAAAACTGTCTCCCTTGGATCACTCTGTTGGTATTAGAAACACAGGCAGCATAGCCTCCAGCCTCATGGCCACACATAAGCCATCACAGCATGACAAACTGACAGATGAGTGGTGGTATATATACATATTACCCATTGTTATAATTATATAAGCAATCTTGATATATATATATATACACACATTGTTTATAATATTTTATTTTCTTTACTCTTTTATCCCATTACTAAACTAATCATAACACAGGAACTCAGGTGGTGCTGTGGTAAGGCATTCAGCTGCTACGCAAAAGTTTGGCAGTTTAAACCCACCAGCTGCTCCATGAGAAAAAGATGAGGGAGTCTGCTTCCATAAAGATTTACAGCCTTAAAAACCCTGTGGGGATTGCTATGAGTTGGAATTGACTCAACGACAGTGGGTCTGGTTTTTGGTTTAATCGTAACACAAAATATGCAAAAGATGTAAAAGTGGATAAGGAATTTTGAGTTGTAGCCATATTAATTATATCATGTTTGGCAGAACGATGATTTTCTATTGTCTTTATGAAGATATTACATATTGTTTGAGAAGATACCTGTGGGAACCAAGTTGACAAGTTAACTACGACGTTTAACTTTATGCGTCATTTTGGCTACCCTAAAATGCCTAAAGTGCCACGTAAATTGGCCAAACACAAGTCTACTTGCTATCCCATAAAGTAATCTAATCTATTAAAAAGGGAGTTTTCTGCCTCTAGAATATAAAGTATTTTGGCAAAACTCTCACTCTCTCCTCTCTCTACTGTTTCCATTGTCTAACCTAAGGATTTTGAGATAGCTTGCAAGAGTCTACAGTCTTGATCTATAGATTTTGAACACGGCAATTCCTATAAATTGTGTGATCCATTCTCTCTACATAGAGAGATAAATAGATCACTGCTTCTTTTTCTTTAGAGAACACTATGACACTATCTAACAAAGAAAGAATATGCTATGCACTGTTATGTTGTTGTTATGTGCTGTCGAGTCGTCTCTGACTCATAGCGACTCCTCCTTGGGTTTCCGAGGCAGTATCACTACGGAAGTAGATTGTTCAATCTTCCTTCCGAAGAGTGGCTGGTGGGTTTGAACCACCAACCTTCTGGTTAGCAGTCAATTGCCTTAGGCCCTACACCATCAGAGGTCCCATGCAATGTAATTATAAAATTATAATAAATAAAAGTAATTATAAAAATATTTTTCAATCAAAATAAAATTGTTTACAAATACATGAGTTTAATTTATAATTTCACTACAAAAAACTAAAATGTCCCAAATTTATTGAAATCTCTTTTTCTGGGATGGAAGAGACATTTTCCAATTTTTATCTTATATTAATAAAGAATTTCTCCACATAAATTGTTTAAATTCATACAGATGATGCTTTAACAAATTATCTACACTATCTCTTTTGATAACTTGGTGTGGTAGTTAAGGTTTGGCTGGGCAGTAGTTTTGAATGGCTGGGCAGCTGGATATAGTTAATTCCCCACTAGGAGATTATAATCCCCTCCATGATGGAATCAGCTGAGAGCAGCAAATACTTGTCTTTGCGGTGTATCCTGCTTCCAGTATATCAGGAGAGTTTTGAGGAAGATCTCAAGGTTTTTAGCACATTTGGAATCTACACTTGGGTGAGTCTTCATCTCCAGTTCCTGGATTTGAACAGGTAGCATGTTGTATTGTTTTGGGATTGCACCATTTTACCTGCCTACCTTAGGTTCAACAGCCTCAGAAGCCAGTAGCTCTCTGCCTTAGGTGAGGCTTCCCGCTCCCATGGTCCTAGAACAAGTGACAGAGCTGAGGACCAAGGTTGAGGGGTTTTCACCAAGCTCCTAGGGCTAGAACTCTGAATTTGGACTCCCAATCTGGTAAACTGTAGAGGGATAAATTAAAGCTAGTAGAAGTCAATCATTTGTGATATTTCTATTATAGCAGCACTAGAGAATCAAGACACCTGGTTTTGTTTTAAATGGTTAGAAATCATTTATCTTCAGGTGTTCAAGTTTCAGTTTATCAGCCCAGATCACATTTCTATTAGGGAATGCTCTGCAACTCTTGGAGTAATGAACTGCCAAAGTGAAGGTTGAGGTACCAAACAGACACGGTTTATAAGAGAAATTAATGTTGTTGTTGTTAGGTGCCATCGAGTCAGCTCTGACTCATAGCAACCCTATGCACAATAGAAGGAAACACTGCCCAGTCATGTGCCAGCTTCAGAAATGCTGCTATACCTGAGCCCAAAGTTGCAGCCACTGTTCAAATCCATCTCATTGAGGGTCTTTCCCTTTTTCATTGACCCTCCACTTTTATCCTTCTCAGGATAAAAGGAATGGTCCCTTCCAGCAACATGATCAAAGTAGATGAGACAAAGCCTCGCCATTGTCACTTCTAAGGAGCATTCTGGCTGCACTTCTTCCAGGACAGATCTGTTAGTTCTCTTGGCAGTACATGGTATTTTCAGTATCCTTCACCAACACCAAAACTCAAAAGTGTCAACTCTTTTTCGGTCGGTCTTCCTTATTCATTTTCTAGATCTCACATGCATATGAGAGCTTTGAAAACACCATGGCTTGGGTTAGGCACACGTTAGTCTTCAAAGAAACATCTTTGCTCTTCAGTACTTTAAAGAGGTCTTTTGCAGAAGATTTGCCAAGTGCAATATATCCTCTAATGTCTTGACTGCTGCTTCCATTAGTGTTGATTGTGGAACCAAATAGTGTGACATCTATGACAACTTCAATCTTTTCTCCATTTATTGTGATGCTTCTTATTGGTCCAGTTGTGAGATTTTCATTTTCTTTATACTGAGGTGTAATCCATACTGCAGACTGTAGTCTTTAATCTTCATCAGTAAGTGCTTCAAATCATTCTCACTTTCAGCAAGCAAAGTTATGTTATCTGCAAATTGTAGTTTGTTAATGAATTTTCCTCCAATCTTGATGCCATGTTCTTCTTCATATAGTGCAGCTTCTTGAATTATTTGCTCAGCATACAGATTAAGTAAGTATGGTGAAAGGATACAAACCTCATGCACTCCCTTCCTGATTTTAAGCCACGCAGTATCCCCTTGTTCTTTTTGAATGACAGCCTCCTGGTCAATGTACAGTTTTATCACAATCAAGTATTCTGGAATTCTCATTATTCTCAATGTCATCCATAATTTGTTATGAGCCACATATTCAAAGTCTTTTGCATAGTCCACAAGTAATCTTTCTGGTATTTTTTGTTTTCAGCCAAAATATATCTAATATCAGCAATGATATCCCTTGTTGCATGTCCTTTTTTGAATCCAGCTTGCATTTCTGGAAGTCCTCTATCAATATATGGCTGTAACCATTTTTGAATTATATTCAGCAAGTGTACTAATTTGTAATATTAATGATATTGTTTGATAATTTTCACATTCTGTGGTATGACCTTTCTTTGGAATGGGTACAAATATGGATTTCTTCCTGTAAATTGGCCAGGTAGCTATCTTCCAAAGTTCTTGGCATAGACGAGTGAGTGCATCCATTACAGTATTTGTTTGTTGAAACTTCTCAATTCCGTCAATTCCTAGAGCCTTGTTCTTCACCAATTCCTTCAGTGCAACTACAACTTCTTCCCTCAGTACCATTGGTTCTTGATCATATGCCACCTCTTGAAATGGATGAACATCAATCAATTATTTTTGGTACAGTGACTCTATGTATTCCTTCCATCTTCTTTTGATGCTTCCTGTATCATTCAATATTTTGCCCATAGAATCTTTCCATATTGTATCTTGAGGATTAAATTTTTCTTCGATTCCGTAAGCTTGAGAAATGCCAAGTGTGTTCTTTCCTTTTGGTTTTCTAACTCCAGGTCTTTGCACATTTCGGTATAATAATTGACTTTGTCTTCTTGAGCTGCTTTCAAATCTTCTGTTCAGCTCTTTTATCTTACCATTTCTTCCATTTGCTTTACTCTCCATTCAAGAGCACATTTCAGAGTCTCTTCTGACATCCATAGTGGTCTTTTCTTCCTTTCCTGTCTTTTTAATGACCTTTTGCTTTCATCATGGATGATGTTCTTGATGTCATCCCACAATTGCTCTGGTTTTTGGTCTTCTCATTTTGACTCATGCCACAGCAGCAAATGGAGGTCCCAAAAGCTTACTCCATCCACATCATTAAGATCACTTCTACTCCCAAGAGGTAGCTCTTCCCCAGTCATATTTTGAGTGTCTCCCACTCAAACAGACATGAGACAATGTTTCAGGCCTACTCATAAAGTTTTCCAGTAATATATCATACAGTGTTTCATAGTTATTCATAAGGTTTTCACTGGCCAATTCTTTGACAAGTGGGTGGCCTCTTCCTTCTCCCAAGTCTGTCTTATTTTGGAAGCTCCACTGAAATGTGTCCACCCAGGTAAACTTGCTGGCATTTTGCAACACTGGTGGCATAGCCTCCAGCCTCACAGCAACATGTAAGCCACCACAGGATGACAACATGATGGACAAGTTTGTCTCTCTTAGTTGTTCTCAACTGTTCTGCTCAGTTCCTGGTCTCCCATAGCTGTTCCAAACCACCACCAGCTCACTTCCTTGTCTCCTTTAATTGTTCCAAACTGCTGCTCCCTCATTTTCTAATCTCCCTTAGCTGTAATATTATACACAAGAAATATTTGCTGAAACTAATTCATAAATTGTTGGAGCAATACATAGAAAAAAAATTCTAGAAGTTCAATTCTGACTCAGAAGAGTATGTGGAATGAGGGATATCATTCCTGATGTTGGATGGATATTATCTGAAAGTACAGGATACCAGAAAGATGTTTCTATTAGTTTTATTAACTAAACAAAGGCATAACAAATTGTGGATCACATTGAGAAAAATGGGAATTCCAGAACACTTGATTGTGCTCATGAGGAACCTGTACATAGACCAAGAGGCAGTCATGGGAACAGCACAAGGGGATACTGCATGATTTAAGATCAGGAAAGTTGTGTGTCAAGCTGGTATCCTTTCACCATACTTATCTATTCTGTATGCTGAACAAAGAACCAGAGAAGGTGGACTAAATGGAGAAAGATACAGCATTAGGATTGGAGGAAGACTTGTTAATAACTTGCAATCTTCTTGCTGAAAGTGAAGAAAAATTGAAGCTCTTACTGAAGAAGATTAAATACTTCAGTGTTCAGTATGGATTGCCCCTCAACATAAAGAAAGCAAAAATCCTCACAATTGGACCAACAAGCAACATGAGGATAAATGCAGAAAAGATTGAAGTTGTCAATGAGATCCATAATAAATACCTGTGGAAGCAACAGTCAAGAAATCAAAGGATGTACTGCACTTGTCAAATATTCTGCAAATGACCTCTTCAAAGTGTTAATGAACAAAGATATCCCTTTTAAGACTATGGTGTTCATGACTCAAGCTATTGCCTTTTCAATAGCCTCATATTCATGTAAGCTGTACAATGAATAAAGAAGACTGAAGAATTGATGCATTTGAATTATGGTGTTGGCAAAGAATATTTCATACACCATGGATGGCTACAAGAACAAGCAAATCTTTCTTGTAAGAAGTAAATTCTCAGTGTCCTTGGATATAACAATGGACAGACATTGTCCCTAATACTTTGATCATGTTATCAGGAGGGACCAGTCTATGAAAAAAAGGTATCATGCTTGGTAAAGTAGTGGGTCAGCAAAAAAGGGTAGACCCTCCAGGCGATGAATTGACACCATGACTGTAACAATGGGCTCAAGCATAGCCACAATCATGACAGTACAGGATTGGGCAGTGTTCCATTCTGTTGTATATAAGGTTGCTATGAGTCATAACAGACTTGATGGCAGTTAGCAAGAACTGCAACTTGCAAATAATTTAGTTTGTTTTTGATATTTTAATTGCTAATCTTATCTCAACAACTATACTATTTTGGAAAGTTTGTCAGTATACTCATTAATTATTCCTTCGTAAACTATCTCTAACCATTAATCATTTTATTTGAAATTAAAACCAGGATAATGATAGGTCTTTGGTAGTGGTGAATAAAAAATATGTTGACTCAATGAGAAAATAAATGTATTTCTTGACAATCTTAATTATATTAATTACTTTCTGAATCTCAATTTTCATACGTATTTTCCATGTAACACTTCATTTAAGAATTTAAATTATATTCATGTCTGTATAATATTAATTATATTAATAATTGAGATAATTTCACATTTGCATTCACTAATTTTTAAATTCAAAAAAAGTTACAACAAGACTTTGAAAAGGTAACTGTCAGGAATTCAAGTCATTCTGAAGAGGACAGAGAATAAGAAGACATAGAACAAAGGATATCACAGTTGAAGATCCTGGCTGAGAACAGAGAATATTAGAAAGAAGTTTACTCATATTCCATGAACTATGCAAAGATGTTTGACTATGTGAATCATAAGAAATTATGGATAGCATTGTGAAAAAATGGGAATTTCCAAACATTTCATTGTGTTAATGTGATACTTGTACATAGACCAAGAGCAAGTCATACAAACACATGGTTTAAAATCAGGAAAGGTGTGTTTCAGGTTTGTATCACTTGACATAGTTACTCAATCTGTGTGCTGGGCAAAAAATCCAAGGACCTGCATAATATGAAGAAGAATGCAGCATGAGGATTGGAAGAAATATTAATAACCTGTGATATGCAGATGACCCAACCTTGCTTCCCCAACTTGTCTGTCAGTTTTTCATATTGTGGTGACTTATATGTTGCTGTGAGGCTGCAAGCTATGACACTAATATTTCAAATGCCAGAAGGGTCACCCATTGTGGACAGGTTTCAGCAGAGCTTTTGACTAGGACAGATTGGGAAAGGAAGGGACCCTTCCTGTCTCAAAAACTGACGAGTGAAAACCTTACAAATAATAGTGAAACACTTTCTGATATGTCACTGGGAAACTTTATGAATAACCCTGGAACATTGTCTAATATAGCACTGGAAAATGAGCCTCTCAGGTTGGAAGGAACTCAAAATATGACTGGGGAAGAGTTGCCTGCTCAAAATAGAGTTGACCTTAATAATGTGGATGGAGCAAAGATTTCAGAATCTTCATCTGCTAATGGGGCACTATTCAAAATGGGAAGAAACAGTCACTAAAATCCATTAATAACCCAAAGTGGAATGTACAAAGCATGAATCTAGGAAAATTAGAAGTTGTCAAAAATAAAATGAAATGTATAAAGACCAATATCTTAGGTATTAGTGAGCTGAAAATGATTGTCTTTGGCCATTTTGAATCAGATAATCATATGATCTACTTTACCAGGAATGGGAAATTGAAGAGCAATGGTGTTACGTTCGTTGTTCAAAAAGAACATTTCAAGATCTATCCTGAAGTACAATGCTGTCACTGATAAGATAATATCCAAATGCCTACAAGGAAAACCAGTTAACAATACTATTATTCAACCATTAAATCCAAAGATAAAGAAATTCAAGATTTTTACCAACTTCTGCAGTCTGAAATTGATGAGACATGCAATCAAGATGTATTGATTATTACTGGTGAATAGAATGGGAAAGTCAGAAACAATGAAGAATCATCAGTAATTGGAAAATGTGGCCTTGGTGATAGAAATGATGCCGGAGATCACACGATAGAATTTTGAAAAACCAATGACTTTTTCATTGCAAATGTCTTTTTTCAACAATATAAACACCATCTATATATGTGGACCTTGCCAGATAGAATACACACGAGTCAGGTTGACTACATTTGTGGAGAGAAATGATGGAGAAGCTCAATAACATCAGTCAAAACAAGGCCGGCACCTGTGGAATAGACCATCACTTGCTCATATGCAAGTTCAAGTTGAAGCTGAAGACAATTAAACCAAGTTGATGAAAGCCAAAATATGACCTTGATTGCATCCTACTTGAATTTAGAAATCATCTGTAGAATAAATTTCATACATTTAACACCCGTGATTGAAAACTAGACACTCTGTGGGATGCTATTAAGAACATCATACATGAAGAAAGCAAACCATCATTAAAAAGACAGGAAAAGAAGAAAATGCCAAAATGGATGTAGGAAGAGATTCTGAAATTTGATCTTTCATGGAAAGTAGCTGAAGCAATTGGAAGAAGTGATGAGATAAAATAGCTGAACAGAATATTTCAAAGGGTATCTTGAGATGACAAAGCAAAGTATTATAATGAAATGTGCAAAGATGTAGAGTTGGAAAACTAAAATGGAAGAATATGCTTGGCATTTCTCAAGCTGAAAGAACTGAAGAAAAAAATCAAGGCATGACCTGCAATATTGAAAGATTTTATTGGCAAAATATTGAATGACACAAGCTCTTAGAGTTGTGGCTCAAAAAAAAAAAAAAAAGAATAACTTTGCAAAGAAAGGAAATTTAAGAACACTTAACTGTGCTCATGTGGAACCTTGACCTAACCAAGAGGCTATCATTTGAGCAGAATAAGGAGATACTGTGTGGTTTAAAGAAGGAAAGGTATACATCATTATTGTATCCTTTCTCCAAATTTATTCAATCTGTCTGATACCAAGTAATACAAGAAGTTGGACTGTATTAAGAACATGCCATCAGGATTGGTGGAAGACTGATTACTGCTATATCCACATTACACAACATTTTTGCTGTGAGTGAAAATGATTTGAAGCCCTTTTTGATGAAGATCAAAGACTACAGTCTTCAGTATGGATTACACCTCAACATAAAGAAAATGAAAATCCTCACAACTGGACTAATATGAAATATCATGATGAACAGAGAAAAGATTTAAGTTGTGAAGGATTTCATTTTACTTGAATCTACAGTTAACACCCTTGGAAACAGCAGTCAGGAAATCAGACATCGTATTGCACTGAGCTAATCTACTGCAAAAGATCTCTTTAAAGTTTTCAGAAGTAAAGCTGTCACTATAAAGGTTAAGGTGGGGCCAATCCGAGCCATGGTATTTTCAATCACCTCATATGCATGTAAAAGCTGGACAATGAATAAGGAACACCAAAGAAGAGTTAGTACTTTTGAATCATGGTGTTGACGAAGAATACTGAAAATGCCATGAACTGCCAAAAGAGTCAACAAATCTGTCTTGGAAGAAGTATATCCAGAATGCTCCTTGGAAGCAAGAAAGGTCAGACTTTGTCTCATATACTTTGGTCTTCTTGTCAGAAGGGACCGTTCCCTGGAGAAGGATATCATACTTGGTAAAGTAGAGGGTCATCTTTTCCTTTGGTTTTTGATGCATAAATTTGAAGAATAGCCATATTAATTGGTCTTCCTTGTAGGCTTATGCATATTATCCTATCACTGACAGCATTGTACTTCAGGACAGATCTTGAAATATCCTTTGTGATGATGAATGTGATGCCATTCCTCTTCAAATTGTCATTCCCAGCATAGGAGATCATATGGTTGTTTTACTCAAAATAGTCAAAACTGGTCCATTTAAGCTCACTAATGCCTAGGATATCAATCTTTATGTGTGCCATTTCATTTTCTACAACTTCCAATTTTTCTAGATTCATACTTCGTACATTCCATGTTTCGATTATTAATGGATGTTTGCACCTGTTTCTCCTCAATTTGAGTCATGTCACATCAGCAAATGGAAGTCTCAAAAGCTTGACTCTAATCAAAGCAAAAGATGAGGAAATTGAACATTTTTATCAACTTCTGCAGTCTGAAATTAACCGAATGTGCATTCAAGAGGTGTTATTTATCCCTGGTGACTGGAATGCAAAAGCTCAAAACAAAGAAGAATCACCAGCAGTTGGAAAATTTGGCCTTGGTGACAGAAATAATGCTAGAGATTACATGATAGAATTTTGCAAGACCAATACCTTTCCTCAACAACACAAATGGCAGCTATACATGTGAACTTCACCAGATGGAATACACAGGAATCAAACTGACTACATCTGTGGAAAAAGGTGATGGAAAAGCTCAGTATCTTCAGACAAAATCAGGCTGAAGCAATATATTGACAGAGAACTTCCAGAGGTGCAAGCCAGATTCAGTAGAGGATGAGGAAAAAGGGACATCATTGCTGATGTCAGATGGATCTTGGCTCAAAGTGAAGAATTCCAGAAAGATGTTTACTTGTGTTTTATTGACTATGCAAAAGCATTTGATTGTGTGGATTGTAACAAAAAGTGGATAACATTGAGAAGCATGAGAATTCCAGAACACTTAATTGTACTCATGAGGAACCTATGCATAGACCAGCAGATTGTCGCTAGAACAGAACCAGGGGACATTGCATGGTTTAAACTCAAGATGGGAGTGTGTCAGGGTTGTGTCCTTTCACCATACTTATTCAATCTATGTTGTTGTTGTTGTTGTTGTTGTTTGCCGTCGAGTCGGCCCCGACTCATAGCGACCTCTCCTTGGGTTTCTGAGGCAGTATCACTACGGAAGTAGGATTGCCCAACCTTCCTTCTGAGGAGTGGCTGGTGGGTTTGAACCGCCAGCCTTCTG
>NW_006921892.1:728911-735114 GCF_000298275.1 Orycteropus afer afer
GAAACCCAAGGAGGGGTCGCTATGAGTCGGGCCGACTTGATGGTACATAACAACAACAACAACAAATGATAAACTGAGAAAAGATTGATGTTGCCAAGGATTTATTTTTACTTGGATCCACAGTCAGTACTCAAGAAACAGCAGTCAAGTATCCAATCTTGTATTGCTTTGGGCAAATCTGCTGCAATAGACTTATTTTAATATTAAAAAGTAAAGATGACACTTGAGGAACTAAAGTGTGCCTAATCCAAACCACTGCATTTTCAATACGTATGTGAAAACTGGACGATGAATAAGAAAGACCAAAAAAAAAAAAAAAAAATCTGATGATATTGAAGTATGACAAGTCACTCTTGGAAGAAGTACAGCCACAATATTTCTTGGAAACTATGTAGCAAGATTTCACCTCATGTACTTGGACAAGTTACCAGGAAGATCAGTGTCTGGAGAAATATATCGTGCTTTATAAAGCAGAAGATCAGTGAAAAAGAAGATTGTCAATCAGATAGATTGACACAATGGCTGCAACAGTGGACTCAAACATAACAAAGATTATGGGGATGTCACAGGACCAGGCAATGTTTTATTCTGTTGTACACAGGCTGACTATAAGTCAGAACCAATTCAAGGACATTCAACAACAATTTGTAAATTGAGGGCCTCAAATGAAGACTTTGAAAACCAAATTGAGATTTTTTCCACTAGTGCAAGTATCAGATTAAACCCTAAATAATACATGAGTATGATAGACCAAAATAATGCTGTTTTTTGTTGTTGTTATTGTTGTTGTTGTTATGTGCTGTCGAGTCGGACCTGACTCATAGTGACCCCTCCTTGGGTTTCCAAGGAGTGGAAGTAGATTGCCCCATCTTCCTTTCCAGGAGTGGCTGGTGGGTTTGAACTGCCAGCCTTCTGGTTAGCAGTCAAGTGCCTTAGGCACTATGCTACCAGAGCTCCCGACCAAAATAATAAATAGACCAAAAGAAAAAATACACCAAAATAATAAACAATGGAGACTCAGAGAGTTAGAGAAAAGCAAACATAAAATTCAAAAACTAAAATAAGAAAAAAGATTATCAGAATTGAAACAGAAACTACTTAGGAAAGAATCAATTGAGAACTCAGGAAGTGAATAATAGAGTATGTGAGGGAAAAAAAATCTTCGCTGAATAGGTTCGTTAGCAGAATGTAGATGAAAGAAAATGTGTTAGTTAACCTAATAAGACACTGTTGTTGTTGTTGTTATGTGCCGTTGAGTCAGGCCCGACTCATAGCGACCCCTCCTTGGGTTTCCAAGGAAGTATCACTACGGAAGTAAATTGCCTAATCCTCCTTTTGAAGAGTGGCTGGTGGGTTTGAACCGTCAGCCTTCTGGTTAGCAATTAAGTGCCTTAGGCACTATGCTACCAGAGCTCCCAATAAGAGACTAGTAAATTGAAAATAAATGAATAGATCCTGAGAAACTTGTGTGAAACTATCAAAAAGTCTAACAAAACATGCCATTGAAGTACAAAAAGTGTTTGGAGAAAACAAAATCATGCATCTTACACACACACACACACACACATATACATATTTAGTGTATATATATATATATATATATGTATATATATATATATATACATGGATTTATATATATGTACATTAATTATATGTACTCATTTATATACACATAAATATACACCCACATACATGTGCATATATAAAATAATGGCTAAACGTTTTATAAATATGGTTAAAGGTATATGTTTACAGATTACAGAAGCTCAGGATTCCAAAAACCATAAACTGAAACAAATAAAAAATTGCAACACTTAGACACATCGTAATCAAACTACAGATAACCAAGCATAGAGAAAGACTCAAAAAAGCAGGTAGAGAAAAATGCCAAATTATGTGCAAGAAGCAATTCGAACGACTGTGAGTTTCACAATAGAAATTATTGTGCTAGGAAGACAATTGACAAAAACCTTGGAAGTGCTGAAATGAAAGAAGGAAACTATCAACCTAGAATTCCGTACTCAGTGAAAATAATGTTTATGTATATAATGGTAATGAAGATATAAGTTAATGAAGAGAATTTATTTCCACCAAGCCTCCTCTATAAGGAGTGCTAATGGTAGGTAGAACATCAATTTAAAGGTCAATGATGTAAGAGGGTAACTTGGATATTCAAGAATAAAAACAGAATAACAGAGAAGCAGGGTAAATATAAAACACTCATTTTTATTATTTGTGTTCTTTAAAATACATCTGAATGTTTAAATAAAAAATGTTAACAACTTCTAGCAGACTTTTCAGTGCAGCTATATTTAATACTCACAATAACCATAACATGAAGGTAATCAGGGGAGGTAGGTGAGGATAGAAAAAAACCTATGTCTTCAAGAATTTTACATATTAAGTGATGTGGTATAATATTAACACCTAGTAGACTGAACATTTTTGTGTGTATATTGCAATTCTTAATGCAACTAGTAAAAAATATAGTAACAAAATACAGCAAATAGATACAATGAAAAACTTTATAAACATTCTAATAACCATAAAGAAGATAGGAAAGAGATAAAAGAGTTAAACACAATAAAACAAAAAGGAAACAAATTATACAATCCTAGACCAAAATCCTAGCCTACTACTATTTACAGTGCATGTTATTTTTCTCAACAAGTGACAAATTGGATAAAACTACAGGAAGGCAGCTTTCCCAGTGTGAAATTTGCTTCCCACTGTCTCTATGACTACTTAATTGTACTAAGTATGCACCCCTGGGATGCTGCTTTCTCCTGGTGATTTTTAACCTGCTATATCATTAGTCAGAGAATGCAGTCTTAGAAAATCAATCTTGTAGCTAGAAGGGAGAGAGTGTTCTTTCTGGTTGTGCAAACTCTGTTGTTTGAATTTGAGCAAAGAAACTTTCTTAGTAACAGAATGGTGTAATAGCATAGTCAGGTCAGGTGCACCTGAATAAAGGCCCCTTCCTCTCACTCCTTTTCCCTGTTCCCAGGCACTCTGAGCTATAAAACCTCTTTGGTGACGTAATGCCTAAGACATTTATTTGTCTGCTAACAAGAAGGCTGGTGGTTCAAACCCACCAGCCACTCCTTAGAAGGAAGTTTGGGTAATCTATTTCTGTAGTAATACTACCTTAGAAACCCAAAGAGGAATCACTATGAGTCACATCTGACTCGAGAGCAGCACTTTTTTTTTTTTTAATCTCTTTTATCCCTTTGTCTTTTACCTATAGCATATCTTGAGGCTTTGTATGAATTGAAAAATGTTCTGTGTCAACTCACCCTGAGAAGACAGTCTAAGAGAGACTGACCTCGTAATAAATCCTACCCAAATTTTCTTTGTCCTAATCACTGTGCAAGTAAATTAAAAATTGTGATCTCATCCCTAGTTAAATGTCAACTATTTATTAAGAACTACAGCTCTATAATAGCCATTTTTTTTTAATCTCAGCTAACCACAAATATATTACCTAAAATAGAAACAGTTTAACACAAAGACAGTGATACATTGAAAGTGGATGGACAGAATGTAGTGTAATTAAACCAGGAAAATAGATGGCCAAAGTAATTCCTCATGAAATTTCTGTCAAATTTAAGTGTTGGGAGGACTGTGTGCTAGTACTTGACTGTACTCACAGAGGAACACTAATCATAGAATACGGGACAGATGTGATAATATTTCCCAAACTACACACAAGATATATCAAAATCATAAAGTTCACTATTATAAGCATTTAAGCCCAATTTCTTACCAATCATTGGGTGCAGAGTTATTTACATTGATCCAGATGTGATTCCTAAAAACCCAGGCTTAAAAAGAAAATCACACCCATTCCTGGCAATTTGAAAGACTGAGTATGTCAACCGTTGCTCCCTTTAGGGAATGATTGCAGAAGGAAAAGTCAAGTCATTAGTCACTTGCTGAGGAGCTCTGTCAGCTCAGTGCCTAAGGCATTTGACTGTTAACTGGATGATTAGTAGTTCAAACCACCAGCCACTCCATGGAAGGCAGAGGGGCAATCTATTTCCATAAAGATTTATTGCTTCAGAAACCCAATGGGGGTCAGAATGAGTTGACTATGTATGTGTGAGTCAGGCTTATATTCTTTCACCATACTTATTATTACTTTTTTTTTGGGGGGGTAGGTTAAGTTCTTGTTAAGCATGAGTCAAAATCATGAACTCCTTAAACTATAACAGCCTCCAAGTCACACAAACATGCCTAATGGTAAGAATAAAATCTAACTGGCTAAGGGGATATCAGCACAACTTTTGACCAGTAAGTATATGATGCTGTTACAGGGACTATCCCTAGGTAGCCAGGCCAAGAGAGAAAAATAACAAAAAGAAAAAGAAATTTGAGCAAGGACATCAGAGGTTGCACTTTGAAGAAGAAAGAGATTTTAGAGAATCAGTTCAGCCAAGTCAGTAGGAAAAAAAAAAACACCAACAAACAGCAACAGCACTATCAATCTTTTAAGTGGAGCCAGTATCCAAATGTGTTTCAATGAATTATTTTAAATGTCTTGTTTTCAACACAAAATTAAAATACATACAAAGAAACCAAGAGTGTCACCTTTACACAGGTTAAAAAGCAGGTAACTAAATGTTTTTGAAGGTAATCACTTGTGGGCCTTAGTAGATCAGACTTCAAAACAGTTCATTAAAAATAGGTCCAAAGAATTAAATGAGACCATAACTAAGTAACTAAAGGAGAGTATGATGACAATACGTCATCAAGTAGAGAAAAAAAAAAGGGATACAAATTTTATATAAAAAACATTAAGTGGCAATTCTGAAGTAGAAAAGTAAAATAACTAAAATTAAATATATTCTAAATGAAATCAAACAGAATATCTGAACAGAAAGAGTAAACAATCAGGGAATTTGAAAATAGAAAAATTTTTCAAAAGAAAAAATTCAATCTGAAGAAAAGAAAAAAAAAATAATAATAATAACAGAGCAACAACATGTTTACTGAGAATACCAGAGTAAGAGGATCGAGAAAAAAGGAGAAAAAAAATTATTTAAAAAAATGGCTGAAACTTTCCAAATTAGGTCAATAATATTAGTTTATACCTCCAAGACTCTCAATAAAATATAAATAGGATAAATTCAAAGAGCTTTATCCCCAAACACATTATAGTCAAAATGACTATAATTTGAAAGCAAAGACAAGGAAAACATCTTGAAAGCAGCAAGAGAAAAATGACATATTACATAGAAGGGAAACTCGATAAGAGTAACAACTGATTTTTTTTTTTTTTTACCAGAATCATTGAAGTCCAGAATGTAGTAGAATAACATATTTAAAATACTGAAAGAAAAGAAGAAATAAATACTTGCAAATAAAAATATCATTTTGAGCAAAACTATTTGTTAAAGCTAACACAATGCATTGCAATAATACTCACAACAAATATTAAAGAGATTTTTCAATCTGAGAGCAAGTGAAACAAAAAGTACTTAAATTCCACATGAAAAACAAAAAGCACCAGTAAAATAATCACATAGGTAATTTGAAAAGAGTGTAATTGTATATTTTCCCTTTTGTTCTCTTAATTGATTAAAAGAGTAACTGCTTAATATCATGTGTGTGTATGCATGTGTGTGCATGAT
This sequence comes from Orycteropus afer afer, assembly GCF_000298275.1. Taxonomy (NCBI): domain Eukaryota; kingdom Metazoa; phylum Chordata; class Mammalia; order Tubulidentata; family Orycteropodidae; genus Orycteropus; species Orycteropus afer. Next base: position 734,545 of record NW_006921892.1, read on the forward strand.
TTGATTTGAGGGCTTACAACATACAAAAATTTAATATATTTGACAATTACGGTGGAAAGAACAGAAGTGGGAGCAAAGTAACACTGGAGCACAAAAATGACATCAGATGTCAACTTGAATCAAATGAAAGGTAACAAATGAAAAGAATCATAAATGGTAAGTAAGTAGGTGGTGGTGGTTGTTGTTGTTATGTGCCATTGAGTCAGAGCAAACTCATAGCGATCCCTCCTTGGGTTTCCGAGGCAGTATCACTGCGGAAGTAGATTGCCCCATCTTCCTTCCGAGGAGTGGCTGGTGGTTTGAACCACCAGCCTTCTAGTTAGCAGCCAAGTGCCTTAGGCACTATGCTACCAGAGCTCCTAAATAAGTATGGTAATAATTTTTTTAAAAAATAAGTAAATAAAGAGTATAACCCTGACACACACTTTTCCTGATTTTATACATGCAGTATTCCTATATGGCTTAAATCTCCTGTTGTGACTGCCTCTTCATCTATGTACAAGTTCTGCATGAACAATGAAGTGTTCTGAAATTCTCATTCTTTGGAATGTTATCCATTATTTGCTATTA
>NW_006921892.1:735214-737832 GCF_000298275.1 Orycteropus afer afer
GGTTTGAACCACCAGCCTTCTAGTTAGCAGCCAAGTGCCTTAGGCACTATGCTACCAGAGCTCTTAAATAAGTAGGATAAAATGGTGAAATCTAAAATTTAAACTTTCCTCCTTTCTACATGCACTTCTTTAAAATACATAAAATTTTATATAGTAATAATTGTAACAGCACATTGTAGAGTTTGTAACATAGAAATGATCAATACAATCCAGTCTTTACCTATGAAATGAAGTAGCTGAATAAATAAGCTCACTTCTGTTCAACCTTCTGAATTTAAAATCCAAGGACTGTCTATCACTACAAATCAGACCAATGAAAGTTTTGGAGCTAGATTTCAGTGACAATTTTGTTGTACAAAATGAATTTATTAAAGATAGTGCTAACATAAAACTGAGCTTTCTTATCGTAATATTTCCAAGCAGATTTAATTTAGACATTCTAGGTTGTGTAGCCAATTATCTTTTCCTCTGAAATTTTCCACTCTTTTCAGTGATTCAACATATTTTAACTAATTTCATTTGGTAAACAGAAACAAATCATCCTAATTAGCATAAAACTCAAGATGGTTGTATTCCTTTTATTATTTTTTTATTGCTTTTCTTTACAACAGATACATCTTTTATGAGTTTTTATTTTCACTCATCACATATTTCTAACATGAGTTAAAATGTTATAAAGACTTTTTTATGCTAATGAGCAATTGTGATGAGTCAATTCGTGTAAGAAATGTTGTCAATTTTATATCTAATTCAGTGATCTTAAATTTTCTTTCATTAAACAATGTCAAAAGTTCTGTTGCTCTTTCAAGTGTCCCTTTTGGATCCATTTTAATGCATATGTTTTTCTCTGTGATCTATTTTTTCATATAAATTTTAAAATGTCAAACTACCTTTTTTTCAGATTATTCAAATTATTTGTAGTATAGGAATATTTAGCCTTCTCAAGAGCAAACTGGCATGGTCATGATAGATGAAGAAGATATTCAGACAGATACTAAAATTACTTCTTACATTTTGCAAGTGAAACATGATATGAAAATGGTTTGTATTTTTATTATTTGTCATTAACATATGCTCATGACATAAAACTAAAATACACAGGCAGTATACGAAGCTTAGATTTTTCTTGCCACCATCTATTTTCAATAATACACATGTCTGTAATCCTTATAAGGAGTTCTGGTAGCATAGTGAGTAAGTCATTTGGTTGCTAACTAGAAAGTTGGCAGTTCAAACCCGTCAGTTACTTAGCAGGAAGAAGATGAGGCAATCTACTTCCATAAAGATTTACAGCCTTGGAAACTCAATGGTGGCTTCTATGAGATTGAATCAAGTTAGTGGTAGTGGGTTTTGGTGATCCTGATAATTGTAGACTTAGATAGAATGAGTCACTTTTTAATCAGAGAAAGGTAGATTCAAAGGGAATATAAATTCACATCCATTTAGGAGATTTTCCCCGTTTAAGTATGGAAATAAATTTTCAATTCCAAACTCAAAAATCTACCAAAGGCTCATCAAATTGAAATGGAGAGCTTAAGCATATTCTACAGAAAGGAATTTGTATGTTGAATTTGGTTTCTGACTTCAGTGCACATTTAAGTGACATTTTTGCCCTTTAAAAAATAAACATATGATGTTTATTTTTAATGTTTGTTCCTTTTCAGTAAGGAAAATACACATAATAGTGCCTATCAACTTTTGTACTTAAGGAAATGCATGGCCTTGTATGACACTGAGAATTATTCACTGAGGAAAATATAGGATATATTGTTGTATTTTGTCTTAGAGTTTCAATATTTGTAATGAGTTCTAGCTTTATATTCTTTCAGAATTTCTGATGCCTTCTATTCAGAGCAGCCCTTCTTTTTTATTATTAAGGAATACAATGAAGTAAGTAACAGCATTGAATAATAACTGAAATCTAAGGAGGAAACTTATTTATATAAAAGTATTCTGTACTCAAAGCATCACGAGCTTGAAAAAGTCAGTTTAGATTTACAGTATGACATGAGACCTAATGTAACATACTCTGCGACTCACTGGAAAAGTTATCTGAGCCAACAGGTTAACATTTAATTCCTTGGTCAATGTTAGGAATTCTGAGTAGTGATGGACTCAACTCATCTACCACGTTTTTTGCAATTAATGTGCTCACAAATAATGTGCATAGCATTCCTAGGAAAATGAGATAGGAGGTTGAGTGGTTGGCTACAATGTGTAATGGGTAGATTATTTCCTTAAAAATATGGTAGTTCACTCCCAAATGATTCTATTGCTAAATCAATGTCACAGTTACTCTGTAAATATCAACAGCTTCCCTCATATTTGGAAAACATATGTCTATGAAAGCAGTCTAGAGAAATTAAACTATTTTCCTACCATTTTAGAAAATTGTCTAAAATATGTTTTTTTTTTTTTTTTTAATACTATTATTATTATTTAACAGAGACATTACTATAAAGAGAACAGTGCATTGTTATTGAACACCTGTGAGGTGCCTGGCACTGTGCAGAGTTCTTTAATATGATAAACTAGATTTTCCACAGTATCCCTTTCTCTCTTATTCATATATATTCTTTGTCTTTTACTCTCAAAATTGTAAAAGTCTGAAAGCCAGG
>NW_006921892.1:737932-751758 GCF_000298275.1 Orycteropus afer afer
TTTTTTTTTTTAATACTATTATTATTATTTAACAGAGACACATTTCCAAATCTTCAATAACTGAATATTTGAAATGCCTTTTTGGGCAAAGTCATAAATAATGCATGTTACAATGATAAACTAGATTTTCCACAGTATCCCTTTCTCTCTTATTCATATATATTCTTTGTCTTTTACTCTCAAAATTGTAAAAGTCTGAAAGCCAGGATCATTTCAGTTAATGGTAATAATTCTCTAGGGTTATTTTTAGGGGTGAAGGAAGTGGGTGGATTGTGGTTTGTGGTCTAAGCTTGATGAAAATACTATATTTTTCCAACCCACATTCTAGAATAAATGATAGACAGACATGAGTCATGGATTTGGAGATTAAAATGTTAGTTTTTATTTTTATTTTTCTAAAAAATGGAATGACTTATGCTAAATATCAGAGTTACAGATGTTTCTAGCCAGTCACAAGGAGCACTAGCCAACCCAAGACTTTCTCCAAAGGGAAGGGCCCTTTAATTTCTAGGGTTAATAAAAATTCAAGAGTAACACAGAGCACATGTTCTCTGCAGACAGATAGATTTCTCCATAAAGGAGAAGGTGAACCATATTGTCTGTGAAACTCGTACCATCCTCACTAATGAGGTAAGTAAGCACATGAATGGACAAAAAGGCCAAGATTCTTTCTTTATTTTTTAATTAATGAATCTTCCTCTACTTGGAAAATAATCATGACAAATGAAGAACAAGTAACCTTCCCAAAAAGGTTCACGTTTTTTTTTTTTTTTTAAATCCATTGTGCTCAACCATTAAGGCTACCATTAAGGAGGATGATTCTATCCATGGTGATAAAGAAGGAAGGGCTCCTTTATGAATGCTCCTGGAACACAAAAGCTCTGAAACAGGTTTTAATAGTGGGTTAATTTAGTTAGCTACAAGGTCATTTTGTACCCAAGTCTGAAATTTTATTTCATCTTCTACTTCCCATTCTAACTGATTTCTAGTCATGTTTTCCAATATAACATAACAGAAGCAATTGAAGCAAACAAAACAATGACTTCACAAAGATACTCCAAAACAAATGCACCAAATAAATGAATTAAGTACCTCCACTATCAAATCCAATCAAGAATTTAAAGCCTTAAAATAAATTTTCTTAAAAATGAAACCCAAAGTGATTTAAGTCAAATCAGTATCCATCCACATTTATAGGAATTAAAAAAAAAAAAAAAAAAAAACTGTAGCCTATCCAATTCATTAATTAGTTAAGGGCCATCTGGAAAACATCTCAATGGTGGAGTATATATTTTGTTTGTTTTGTGTAACTATAACAAAATGTGCAAAACATGGAGTAAGAAAACCAAAAGGGGAGAACACACCTGGCATTTCCCAAGATGAAAGAACTGAAGAGAAAATTCAAATCTCAAATTGCAATATTGAAAGATTTATAGGGCAAAATATTGAATGATGCAGAAAGCATTAAAAAAAAATGGAATGAATACACAGAGTCAGTGTACTAAAAAGAATTGGTTGACCTTCAACCATTTCAGAAAGTAGCATACAATGAACAAATCATTGGTACTGATAGAAGAAGTTCAAGATGCACTGAAGGAATTGAAAAAAAAAAAAAAAAAAAAAAAAACAGCCTCCAGGAATTCACAGAATACCCACTGAGATCTTTCAACAAATACATGCAACACTGAAGGCACTTAATCAATTATGCCAAGCATTTTCAAAGACAGCTACCTGGCTAACCAACTGAAAGAGATAGATTTCTGTACCCATTCCAAAGAAGTTCTCTGTCAATATACTGCTGCAACTGTTTTTAAATTATTTTCAGTAAGATTTTTCTTGCACGTGATATTAATGATATTGTTCGATAATTTCCACATTCTATGGGATCACATTTCTTTGGAATGGGTACAAATATGGATCACTTCCAGTCAGTTAGCACGGTAGCAATCTTCCAAATCTCTTCACATAACCAAGTGAGTGCCTCCAGTGTGACATCTGTTTGTTGAAATATCTCAATGGATATTCTGTCAATTCTCAGAGTCTTGTTCTTTGTCATTTTCTTCATTGCAGCTTCAACTTCCTCCTTCAGTACCATTGGTTCTAGATCATATGCCACCTCCTAAAATGGATGAAGATCAACCAGTCCTTTTTGTTACAGTGACTCTGTGTATTCTTTGCATCTTCTTTTGATGTTTCCTGCATCATTCAATATTTTGCCCTCAGAATCTTTCAATATTGCAACTCGGGGTTTAAATATTTTCCCCAATTCTTTCAGCTCAAAAAATGTCAAGCATGTTCTTCTTCTTTGTTTTTCTAACTCCAGGTCTTTTCATATGTCATTATAGTAGTTGGCTTTGTCTTCTCGAGCTGCTCTTTGAAATCTTCATTCAATTATTTTATCTTGTCATTTCTTGCATTTGCTTTAGCTACTCTCCACTCAAAAGCAAGTTTCCGTCTCTTCTGTCATCCATTTTGGTCTTCTATTCTTTTGTTGTCTTTTTAGTGACCTCTTGCTTCCCTCATGGATGATGCTCTTGATGTCATCCCAAAATTCTTCTGGTTTTCAGTCATTGGTGTTCAATGCATCAAATCTATTCTTTAGATGGTCTCTAAATCCAGGAGAGATGTAGTCTAAATATATATTGGCTTCATGGACTTGTTTTAATTGTTTTTAACTTCAAATTGAACTTACATATGAGCAGTTGATAGTCTGTTCCACAATCAGCTCCGGGCCTGGTTTTGGCTGAAGATATTGAGCTTTTCCATCACCTCTTGTCACAGATGTAGTCAATCTGATTCCTGTGTGTTCCATCTCATGAAATCCACATGTACAGCTGCCGTTTGTGTTGTTGAAAAAAAAAGGTGTTTGCAATGAATAATTCGTTGGTCTTGCAAAATTCTATCATTGCAAGTTCCAGCATTATTTCTGTCACCAAGGCCAAATTTTCCAACTACTGATGATTCTTCTTTGTTTCCAACTTTTGCACTCCAGTCATCAGTGATAATTAACACATCCTGATTGCATGTTCAGTCAACTGCAGACTGTAAAAGCTGATAGAATTCTTCAATTTCCACATCTTTGGCTTTGGTGGTTAGGGCATAAATTTGAATAATAGTCGTATTAACAGGTCTTCCTTGTAGGCGTATGGATATTATCCTATCACTAACAGCATTGTACTTTAGCACAGATCTTGAAACATCCTTTGTGATGATGAATGCCATGCCATTCCTCTTCAAATTGTCATTCCTGGCATAGTAGATCATATGGTTGTCTGATTCAAAATGACCAAAACCAACCCATTTCAGCTCACTAATGCCTAGGATATCAATCTTTATGCCTTCCATTACATTTTTGACAACTTTCAATTTTCCTAGGTTCATACTTTATACATTCCATGCTCTGATTATTAATGGATGTTTGCTGCTATTTCTCCACAATTTGAGTGGTGCCACATCAGCAAATGGAGGTCTCAAAAGCTTTAGCTTATCCATATGAATAAGGCTGATTTTACTCTGATAATGCAGCTCTTTTCCAGTCCTACTTTGATAGCTTTCTAAGCTAAGTGATTCATCTTCCTCCTCTGTATTGGAAAATGTTTCCAAACTATTCATAAAGTTTTACAGGAATGTATCAGACTGTGTTTCTCTGCTATTCATAAGGTTTTCCCTGGTCAATTCTTTGAGAAGTGGATGGCTTCCTCCTTCTCCTTGTCTGTCTCAGAGTACAAGCTGGGTTGATACCTGTGCACCAAGTGCACCCCACTGGGTTTGAAACACCAGTGGCATAGCCTCAAGACTCACAGCAACACGTCACCACAGTAGGACAAACCGACAGACAAGTTTGTCTCCCTTAGCTGTTGGAAACCTCTTCAACCACCCTTACCTGGATCCCTGTGGCTGATTCCTCAATCTGTTCTGGTCCCCTTTGCCTTTTCTGTCCTCTCCCTGCCTTCCCACCTCATTGCTTGTGGGGCATGGCCTGGGTTCTCTCTCCTCACCTGGGTCCCTGTGGCTGACTCCTGAATGAGAATGAATGGAAATTTCCAAACACTTGACTTTACTCCTGAGGAAACTGTTGTTCAAACATAACAAGGGGACATTACATGGTTTAAAATCAAGAAGGGAGTGCATCAGGGTTGTATCCTTTCCCCATACTTATTCAATCTATATACTGAGCAAATAATCTGAGAACCTGGACTATATGAAGAAAAACGTGGCATTGGGATTGGAGGAAGAATCATTAACAACCTGAGATATGCTGATAACACAACTTTGCTTGCTGAAAGTGAGGATGACTTGAGGCACTTACTGATGAAAATTGTAGAACACAGTCTGTAGTATGGATTACATCTCAATATAAAGAAGACAAAAATCCTCACAACTGGACCAATAAGGAGTATCACAATAAGTGGAGAAAAGATTGAGGTTTTTGAACAATTCACGTTGCTTGGTTCTATAATTGACACCAATTGAAGTAGCATTCAGGACATTAGATGAAGTGTAGCACTGGCAGGTCAGCTGTGAAAGAACTCTTTCAAGTGCTGAGGAGCAAGGATGTCTCCTTGAGGACTAAGGGGCACCTGACACAGGCCATGATATTTCCAATCACCTCATATGCATGTGAGAGTTGGAGAATAAATAAGGAAGACCAAAGAATAGTTGATGCTTTTGAGTCATGGTGCTGGCAAAGAATGTTGAAAGTACTATGGACTGCTAAAAGAAGTAACAGAGATCTTTCCTAGAAGAAGTGCAGCCGAGATGTGCCTTGGATATGAGGATGGCCAGACTTCGTCTCACCTACTTTGGTCATGTTGTCAGAGTGGACCACTCCCTGGAGAAGGATATCATGCTTGGTAAGGTGGTGGGTTGACAAAAGAGAAGACCTTTGACGAGATGGATTGACACAGTAGCTGCAACAAGGAGCTCAAGTATAGCAAGGATCATGGAGCTGGTGTGAGATCGGGTGGTGTTCTGTTGTGCATGCGGTTGCTATGAGTTGGAAACCACTCCATGGCACATAACAACAACAACATTCCAAAGAAAGGTGATACAACCAAATGTGCAGATTATTGAACAATATCTTTAATATTACACTCAAGAAAAATTTTTCTGAAGATAATTCAGAAATGGTTGCAGAAATATATTGACAAAGAACTTCCAGAAATTCAAGGAGGATTCAGAAGAGGACATTAAAAGAGGAATATCCATTGCTGATGTCAGATGAATCTTGGCGAAAGCAAAGAATACCAGAAATATGTTTACCTGTGTTTGATTGACTATACAAAGATATTTGACTGTGTGGATTGTAACAAATTATGGATAACATCATGATGAATGGGAATTCCAGAACAATTATGTTCATGAGGAACCTGTACATTGATGAAGAGAAAATCCTTCAAACAGAACAAAAGATTGTTGCATGGTTTAAAATCAGGAAGGATATGAGTCAGATTTGTATCCTTCCACCATACTTATTCAACTGTTTGTTGAACAAATAATCAGACAAGCTGGACTATTGAAGAAGAATGTGGTGTCAGGATTGAAGGAAGTCTTGTTAATCTGTGATATGCAGATGACACAACCTTGCTTGCTGAAATAGCAGATGACTTGAAGCACTTACTGATGAAGATCAAAGACTTCAGCCTTCAGTATGGATTATACCTCAAAATAAAGAAAACAAATCTTCACAACTGGATCAATTAGCAACATCACAATGAATGAAGAAATGATTGAAGTTGTCAAAAATTTCATATTAGTTGGATGCAAATTCAATGCCATGGAAGCAGCAGTCAAGATATCAAACAAAGACTGGCAGCGGGCAAGTCTGATGCAAAAGAACTCTTTAATGTTTTAAAGAGACAAGATATCAATTTGAAGACTATAGTACTGACCCAAACCACGGTCTTTTCAATAGTCTCATATGCATGTGAAAGTGAGACAATGAATAAGGAAGGGTAAAGAAAAATTGGCATTTTTGAATTGTGGTATTGGTGAAGAATACTAAAAATACCGTGGAACTGCTGAAAGAACAAACAGTCTATTCTGGAAGAAGCATAACCAGAATGCTCCTTAGAAACAAGAATGACCAGATTTCATCTCACCTACTTAGGTCATGTTTTCAGAAGGCATCAGTGTCTGGAGAAGGACATCATGTGTAGTGCCTAAGGCACTTGACTGCTAACCAGAGAGCTGGGAGTTTAAACTCACTAGCAACTCCTCAGAAGGAAGGTTGGGCAATCTACTTCTGTAGTGATACTGCCTCGGAAACCCACGGAGGGGTTGCTATGAGTCGAGTCCAACTTGATGGCATATAATAACAACAACAACAAAGTGGAGGGTCAGTGGAAAATGGGCAAACCCTCAATGAGATGGATTGACACAGTGGTTGCCAAGATGGGCTTAAACATGGCAAGGATTGTGAAAATGACACAGGACCAGACAGTGCTTGATGTGTTCTACATAGAATCACTATAAGTCAAAGCCAACTTGACAACACCTAACAACAATAACAATTGCATAGGTTGTCTCTTACTGATGTAAATACAGTTCATACAGAATTTCAGAAGTTGTTTTAGCCCATTAAGCCTTTAATATGACTCACTATTAAAGAACACAAACTGATCCAAAGACACAAAATTATCATAGAACTACCACCACATGAAATGAATTTAGAAAATAAGCCAATCTTCAGAGTCTAGTGCAAGTACTACACATTGTGGTACCAGTATCCAGTACATAGAGATCATATCAGAGACTCAGTGGTATCTCATCAAAGGAATTTTGATACATAATATTTTCATTGTAGCCTCCTTAGGGTGTTGTCAAGCAGACTTAGTAGCTAAGTGGTTAAAGTGCTTGATTGCTAACCAAAAGTTTGGTGATCCAAACTCACCAGCCTTTCCACAGGAGAATAAAGTAGCAGTCTGCTTCTGTAAAGATTACCAAAAAATCAAACCCACTGCAATCAAGTTGATTCCACCATATAGAAACCACCATTGGGTTTTCAAGGGTATAAATCTTTATGGAAATAGATTGTGTCATCTTTTCCCCAAGGAGCAGCTGGTGGGTTTGAACCACTAACCTTCTGGTTAGCAACAAAATGCCTTACCCACTATGCCCAAGATTGCCTTCCATAAAGATTGCAACAATGCAACCCTTTCCTTGGAGTTGGATCCGACTCATAGTGACCCCTCCTTGGGTTTCTGAGGCAGTATCACTATGGAAGTAGTTGGCCAAGCTTCCTTCCAGGTAGTGGCTAGTGGGTTTAAACCACCAGTCTTCTGGTTAGCAGTCAAATGCTTTATGCACTACACCACCCTTGCAAACCTTATAGGGGAGTTCTATCCTGACCTATAGGATCCTTGTGAGTCAGAATGGCCTCAATGATGACTGACAACAAGTCTATGCTACTTAACCAGAATTTATGTTCACCATATTTATGTGTGTGTGTGGGTGTGTGTTTTGGAAATGGGAGTAAGCACTAAAGATCTTTAGAGTGATTTCTGCCTTCTTTTAAAGTTAAGAATTTTAAGATAGAGGAAACTCCAGTTACTGGGACTTAACTGGAGTATGTTTTGCATTTTCAAAATTCTTAACCCATATTTCCAATTTGTACCTTGTGTTTCTGAAACAAGTGTTGTGTAATCTTCATATTTTCTTGTAGCTTAATAATTATTCTCAGAAGTTCCCTAAATTAAATCTTCTATCGATGCTTCTGAAATGAATTCCCAAAGTCATAAAAATAGCCAGCATCACTGCCATGTTTTCCACAAAATAATTTAATCCACATCTTGAAACCCCAGAACCAAGTAAGTATCTTATACGATTAGTCAATGAAAAACCTCATTAATTACAGGCCATGATACAAAGGATGAATCCTAAGAATATGAACAAGTAACAACAGCATAGTCATCCCCTCCAGTGTTCACTTTTGGCCCCAAAGTCAGAAGACAATATGTCATATCAATCTGGTTCTAACTACATAGGCTTGGAATTAGCAATTTTATTCTAAAAAAATAACAGTTATCTGTGACTCATGCATAAGCCAGGTGCTTGATGTTTCTTATCTCCATCCCACAAATATGGCTAATAAGGCAAGAAAGTAGCAAACATAGTTTTGCCAACCCAGAACTAAAAATTTCTACTCCAAACTTACTCTCACCTATAAAATAGGCCAGAACACACCTGTGCCAATCAAGGTCAAATAGCAGTAATCTGCAACAGAAGGCCTCAATGCCATCATTTTGACCTCTCTGCCATTTAACTTTTTCCAAAGGCAGGATTCTCTTCCTAAGAAACAAACAATGGCCCATGTTAAAGAACCATAAACTGTAGGGAACTGTCATTATCAAAACTCTATAGGGCCCACTTGCTGCAAGTCTAAAGTTTAAGACTGCCACAGCTAAAAGCCAAGCATGCAACTGAGAAAACAGCTACATGGCAGAAAATAGGCTACTATAAATCTGCTGGACAAAAAAACAAATACAAGTCAAACTGCAACAACAAATCCTCATATCTTTCTTATATCAGTACCACCAATACAGTGCTTTCCCTAGCTGCAGAGTCCCTATCATGCCAAAATGCTTTAATCAATGCAATTCTCCCCATAAATATCAACATCTCTTGATTGATAGGCAAGCTATTATTACTTCATCCCTGATTAGAAAGTACCTTCCCCAAATTACAGGGATCTCTTTCTGGGGGCTGTTTTCTATAAAACTTAAAACATTAAAGGACATAAAAAAAGTGAGATCAAAATATCACTTTTAATACTGGCTGGATATGAGACAATAATGGGCTTCTAATAGTGAACTTCAAAATTAGACAGACAACCCACCCAGACATAGGCTTGGTGAGAACACCAGGTATCTCCCAATTAGATAGAGCTTTTGTCTGGAAACAAATCAGAGGGCTTATTCTCTGCAGGTAGACAACTTCACAGAATGGAGTAACTTAGGTGTCTGGTTCTCTGTACCAAACCCAAAAACCACAGCAATCTTTCAGTTCTCCAGGGAAAGAGAGAATGAGACAACAAAGAGAAAGGCAGTCATTCCATGTGGAAGAAAATATCAAGAATTGGAAACTGGCTCCTCTAATTGAACTTATGAAAAAATGCCACAGGTTATATTTTTAAATAAGGACTGAGATGCTCACAATAGGAGATTTCATTTTCCACAGCCTACATCTCATGTTGTTTTGGTAACACAAACAAAGAGAGCACAAATCAATTATATAGCAAAATCCCAGGTAAACTTTCACAATCATGTATTTGTTTTTATAACATTTTATTGTTGAAAGCTGAATGTTCAAAGAAGAAGAAAAAATAGCTTTTGATTCCTGGGAGCTCATGACAAAGATAGTAAGGAAATATACCTTCAAAATAAAATGTACTCAGATAGATAACAAGAATACATAAAGGACAATGGGAACACAAAGACAGCAACACATACCCAATGGTGGGTGGTTAGTTTTTTGCAGTAGCAAGGCACGTAATCATTTTAAAAAATTATACAATAATATACTCTACAAGCTTTGCTATGAGGAATATGTACTGAGAATATAGATCAATTGATTTTATAATGTGTATCTATGTTCTTCCAAGCAAAAAACTTTTGCAAGCATTCACAGTGACACAAAATAATATACAGCTTTATACTTCCCATGTAGGAATCACATGAATGGAATGTGTCTCTACTTCTGTAGTTCAGTATTAGAGGCATATTATTGCATTGTATTTAAGTCACCACCTCCTATTTAGATTATATAAAAAATGTAAATTCAAGAATTGCAAAACATCAGAACAATAGCAAAAATAATAAAAATATTTGCTAGAATTTTCATAATGTAAGCAAGATCAGAAAATATGGTTATTTGTTACAGATACTAGTATTTCATTTCCATAAAAGTTCAGAGAAATTCTCAGTACTAAATTCACACTATAATTATTATATTTAGTTATTGTCTATGTAGGTGTGCTTAAGATATGTATTAATCAATCTTATATTCTGTGGTATGAAATTTTATAATTAATAATCTTTTGGTAACTGTGTCAGTGGTCCTTTAGATTACTCAGATTGAATGACTGATGAAAGGACTCAGTGAACTGAGATTAACTCTTATACACATGGTTATTTATTTATTTACAATAAAAAGTTATAGATCAAACTTAGCAAAAAAAAAAAAAGTACATAGATTGGAGTCCAGGAGAGACTAGGTATGAAGATCCTTGTCCTTTTCCAGTAGAGTTGTATGTTGTTGTTGTTGTAGTTGTTATGTGCCGTCGAGTCAGACCCAACTCATAGAGATCCCTCCTTGGGTTTCCGAGGCAGTATCACTACAGAAGTAGATTGCCCCATCTTCCTTCCGAGGAGTGGCTGGTGGGTTTGAAATGCCAGCCTTCTGGCTAGCAGTCAAGTACCTTAGCCGCTAGGCTACCAGAGCTCCCTAGTGTTGTACAGACAGTGCTTAAACTCTCAGAAATGATGTGTGACAACACATATGAACTATTGCCAACCAAGATGTACTTTGATGTTCAGTGTTTTATTGGAGGTTATTTACAGAAACATGAAGCACCAGGATAGCTGACCTTAGTTACTCAGTCATCAGCAGTCCCTCAGAGGTCAAACAAATACAGCATGGCCCAGAACCCTACCATGAATCACATTGTTAGCATAAACTATCTGACATGGTCCAGATACCAAGCTAAATAAAATTCTCTTATCAAGCAGGATATTTCAAAGGCTTAGATGTTATTTCCTGGAAACCAATCAAGGGCTAATCTTCCTTTAGAATATGCAAGATTTTAACTCCTCATGCCTGCTGAGTCAATCTTTTACTGCACAATAACCTTATACTCAAAATCCAAACCAAACTCACCACCATAGAATTGGATTCGACTGATAGTAACCGCTCCTTGGGTTTTCAAGAGGTATCACTACCGAAGTAGATTGCCCAGTCTTTCTTCCAAGGAGTGGCTGGTAGGTTTCAACCACCAGCTTTCTTCTTAGCAGTTGAATGCCTTAGGCACTACACCACTGGAGGTCCCAAAAAACCTTATAAGATTAAATAAACTCAGATTATCTGGGGGTAACATGTCTGTTTGAGCGAGAGGAGGAATGTTATGGAAAGAGTCTGTGACCATCATGGTGACTTTGGGAAAAACAAAGACACTGAAATGTACACAAAAGATATAGACAACAGAGGCAAATACTATTACATACATGACGCTGCAGTATCATTAGTACCAAATAGCAGGCTTCAGATTAATGCATAGACAGGTGAGAAGAGCAGGCCAGTGTACAAAAACAGGAATGTACCCTAGATTAAGGAGAGATTTGGCTGAAGATAATTTTGTGCATGCACTTGGGCTACAAAATTAGTCACATACATTACAGAAGAAACAGAAAACAGAAGTTAGAGTAACTTCTAAGAGACAAACATCTTGTAAGAGAGAATCACCAGGCAAGGGGCTCAGGACCACAGTCTCAGGAGACATCACACTCAATTGGCACAAATACTTCACAAATATTTTGTTCTACATTATTTGGTAAGTAGTGACTGGGGTCTTAAAAGATTTCAAGTGGCTATCTAAGATGCAACTATTTGTCTCCTCTCATCTGGAGCAAAGAAGAGTGAAGAAGATCAAAGTCATCTGGAAACAATTAGTCCAAACGTAAGAATTACCATGAGGATCTCAACCTCTACAACCAGAGACCAGAAGAACTAATGGTACCCGGCTACCAGTGCTAACCTCTGGAAAGAGATCAAATCTAGAGATCCTGGATAGAGTGGAAAGAAAAATGTGGAATAAAATTCAAAAATGTTAAAATGACCAGAAATTCTGGGCAGAGAGAAACTAGTGGGACCCCCAAAACTGTGGTGTCAGCTTATACTTTTGACCTAGAAATGGACTCAAGTCCTATGGATTGGCTCTCAGCCCAAAAGTAGAAAGACCTACATACAGAACCCCTACCCCAGGATGATGTACCTACCAACTCTAGGGAGATGCATCCCTTGGATCAATCAGTCATAAGACACCAGAAGGGTAGCACTTACGTAGAAGGAGAACAGGACAGACAGGAATGCATAGATGAGAAAGGCACAGGGAAAAGGTAGTCACAGGGGGTAGAGGGGAGGAGAGCTTTTCATGGATGGTAACTGGGGCCTTGAAATCAGATGTGCATGAATTGTTGAATGTAAAATGAGTTTGCTATGTAAATTTTCACCCAAAGCACAATAAAATTTTTTTAAAAATATATGTACACACAAAAAAAATTCAATAAAATAAACAAAAAAAAACTCTTTTGATAACCCAAATAGAGTTTACATCATATAACAATCTTTTACAACATAGTGAAACTAACTTCTCTATGAAAAAAACATGACAAAAAATATGAAATATTTCTTTAAAATTTTTATTGTGATTTGGGTAAAAGTTTATAGAGGAAATTCCCTTTCCATACAGCAGTTCATACACATTTTGTCTCATGACATTGCCTGCAATTTCCCACAATGTAACAGCTCTCTTCCCACTTTCCCCATATAGCTACCTCTTCTCTGTGTCCTTCCCTCCCATGCACTCCTGCCCCCCCCAAGCTCTCTCCCTCTGCATACACTGCCCTTTTATTCTCCCATGATTGAGCTCTCCAAGGAGTGTATCTACTTATTATAAATATTCAGTTCATATGCTTATCTTTTATTTGGCTGGAAGCCACCAAACCAAATTAAACTCACTGCTGTCGAGTTGGATCCAACTCATAGAGACCCTTCCTTGGGATTCTGAGGTGGTATCACTATAATCTTCCTTCCAAGGAGTGGCTGGTAGGTTTGAACTCTCAGCCTTCTGATTAACAGTTGAATGCCTTTGGTGCTACCAGAGGCCCCTGGAAACCTCAGGAATGGGTAATATAGGAAATCTTATAATTACATTTAGAAAATTTTCCCACATGAGAAAAAAATCAGACTGTTAAAAAAAAAAAAATTGCAACAGATGAAAAAAATGCTATCAATGATATCTGTGAATTTGTACTCTCCTACTCTGGAAGGGGCTTCATAGGATTTTTCTTTTAATAAACCATTGATTTTTACTTTTTCTTTTTTCCCCATGACCATGGCATCTTAGAGATATAGGAAAAGTCAATATGGCAACAATCAATTAACAAATGATTACTGTATATTAATTAAAGCAATGCTGAGGGAGAATCTCTGAAGAACAGAGTACAAAAAGTAAATTACAACCTCATGTTTCCAAGGTGTTTTAACTATGTAATGTAATTTGGACATCTAACTGGAAGAATTAATATCTCATAGGTTGCAAAATCACAGTTTTCTTTGATACAGAATGCTACATAAGAGAAGTAAATGGATTATCACATGACAACGGATTGTATGACATGTCATAAACTGAGTGTGTACCCATTCCAAAATAATAACTTATTTCTTAATGTTGTGTTCACTGCACAGACACATCTGGTTCCAATTTATAATTATACCCACACACACACATATACATACATATATATATATAAACACACACATATATTTATTTATATGGTACATATGTGTATGTGTGTGTGTGTGTGTACCAAAGATTGTAAGTGGTTACCAGAGCTAAGAGGGAGAGGGGAAAGGGAAGCCTATGTTTGTGGGGCATTGACTTTATGCTAACAGTGTTGGAATATTTTGGAAAAGGATAGCAATAACAGTGGAACAAAATGAAAAATGTCATCAGTGTCCCTGGGCTGTAAATAGGCAAGTTTTTATATTGGAGAATTACAACAAAAGTAATACAAATAAAAAAAAAAAAAAAAATTAAAAACTTAAGTTCT
>NW_006921892.1:752714-755599 GCF_000298275.1 Orycteropus afer afer
TTCATTATTCTCCTTCTCTACCTTTTCTCTCTTATTGCCATCTTCCAAGATAATGCTAGGTTTTGTTTTTATTTTATTTTATTTTTTTGGTGATTGTTCCTATGTGTTTATGCTGTGTGTCTTTTGTCTTTATGCTTTTCCGTTTTTGATGTTTTTTTCAATGATTGGTTTGTCCAACTGACTGGGAGACAGCAACAGTGCACATACAACACAACTACACTCACACATCCTGTAGCTCCATTTACTGAATGAGAGCTGCCACTTCCTTCTTCACCAACTGGCCAATGATAACCAACTACCAAGCCTGACTCACTCTTAGCCTCTTTTCACAAATAGTTAATAGAGATCTAAATACAACAAAATCACAATGGCTCAGAGACAACGGATCATCACAGTCCACACAAAAAAAGTAAGATAAAGTGGTAGAAACAAGGGAGGAGGATACAGACCTAGAACACATACCTGAGGAAGAAGCAACATTGGAATTTCCTGAAAAGGAATTAAAAAGAATTATATTTAGGTGTCTTCAAAGGACTGAAAGACATATCAAGAAAACACTGACAAAATTAATGAAAACACAGAAAAAAACATAGAAAATTTTTGGAAGAAATCACAAAAACAAAATGACAAAATGAATGAAAAATTAGAAATGATACAAAATCTATAGATAAAAATCCAGAAGACTAATCCTTAATTTTCAGAAATAGATAAAACATTGAAAGGGCAAAGGAGTAGAATTGAATCAATGGAAGACTGAATTAATGAGATTAAAGACAAATACCTGAATACTTCTTTGGAAAGGGATAAATCAGAATAAAGGTCAAAATAAAATGAAGAAAGCCTAATGCTCATGTGAGATGCCATCAAAAGGAATAACCTACATGTAATCACAACTCCAGAATAGGAAGAGAAAAAGAAAACCACAGAGAAAATTGTCCAAGATTAGTAGGAAGACAACTTCCTTGATATGATGAAAGATGAGAATATATCCATTCAGGAAGTCCAATGAACCCCAAACCAGATAGACTCCAAAAGAAAATCACCAAGACACATTATCATCAAAATCATCAAAACCAAAGACAAAGAAAAAATATTGAAAGCAGCATGGGAAAAATGAGAAGTTACTTACAAAAGATGACCAATAAGACTAAGATCTGATTTCTCAGCAGAAACCATGCAAGCGAGCAGGCAATGGGATGGTATACACACAACTGTGAAAGAGAAAAATTTCCAAGCAACAATTATATTCCCAGCAAAATTGTCCTTCAAATATGATGGTGAAATTAGATTTCCAGATAAGCAGAAATTAAGGGAATTTGTTAAAACCAGACCAACTTTACAAGAGATACTAAAGGGAATCCTCTGAACAGAGAACCAATAATACCAAACAACAAAGAACCATTAAGACACATGACAAAATAACACAGAAACCAGCACAGATATGGAAGTATCCAAAGTAAAATCAGCTTACAAGATTGTAAACAGAGAAACAGAGGCATCTATTGGCAAATGAGGACACTACAAACCAAAAAGGGGGAAAAATAGTGCAGTTACAGAACTTCAAAATGGTGAGGAAGTCGAGAGAGTTGCAAGATAGAATGGACTTTTCTAAACATGGGGAGAAAATTATAAATCACAGTGTAAACTCAAAGAAAAATGATAAATTTTCACACCACAATAAAAAATAGGCCACGGACAAACATTTAGCAAATAAAAAAAACAAGAGCAACCAAAGAAACGATAACATGATTCATAAACATTTGAGCTCAGCACAGAAAATTATATGGAACAAAGAAACCAGGAACACCATGAAAAAACACACTAAAAAAATGAAGCAACCAATTCATACTTGATAATTACACTGCATGTAAATGGATTAAATGCACCCCTCAAGAGACATAGAATTGAAGCCTGGATAAGAAACCAAAGCCCAACTACATGGTGTCTACAAGAGACACGTCTTAGAGACAAAGACAACAATTGACTAAAAATCAAAGGTTGGAAAAGATATATTAAGCAAAAGGCAACCAAAAAAGAGCAGGAATGACAATATTACTTTCTGATCAAATTGACTTTAAGACAAAAAACACCATAAGACACAAGAAGGACATTATATAATGATTAAAGCATCAAATGAACACAAAGATATAACCATAATAAATATCTATGGACCCAATGAAAGGGCCCCAAAATACATAAATCAGATTTTTAAAAAGCTGAAAAGGCGAAAAGGTGACTACACAATGCTAGTGGGAGACTTTAATACATCACTTTCAATGAAAAATAGAACAATTGTAAAGAAACTCAACAAAGACACAGAAGAGCAAAACAATACAATCTACCAACTTGACCTTACAGACATCTACAGAGTACTTCAACTAACAACATCACAATATACATTCTTTTCCAGTGCACATGGGACATTCTCCATGACAGACTATATGTTAGGCCATAAAGCAGGCCTTAATAAATTTAAAAACTTTGAAATAAGGCAACACATCTTCTCAGATCATAATGCTATCAAATTAGAAATCAACAATAGGAAGATCAATGGAAAAAGATCATTTACATGGAAACTGAACAACACCCTCCTTAAGAATGACTGGGTAATAGAAGAAATAAAAAAAAGGAAATAAAAGAAAATATTGAATCAAATGAGAATAAAAACACAACATACCAAAATCTGTGAGACACAACAAAAGCAGTGATCAGAGGCCAATTTATAGCAATAAATGCACACATTAAAAAAGAAGAAAGAGACAAAATCAATACTTTAAACCATCTCCAACAATTAGAAAAGGAGCAGCCAAAAAATTCTGTAGTCACCAGAAGAAAGGAAATAATAAAGATTTGAGCAGAAATAAATGAAACAGAAAATAGAAAAA
>NW_006921892.1:755699-761898 GCF_000298275.1 Orycteropus afer afer
AAAGATTAATAAAATTGACAAACCATTGGGAAATTTAACAAAGGAAAAGTGGACAA
The DNA here is from genome assembly GCF_000298275.1 of Orycteropus afer afer. Lineage (NCBI taxonomy): Eukaryota > Metazoa > Chordata > Mammalia > Tubulidentata > Orycteropodidae > Orycteropus > Orycteropus afer. Next base: position 755,756 of record NW_006921892.1, read on the forward strand.
GAATACAAATAACACAAGTAAGAAATGAAATGGGCAATATCACAACATAACCAACTGAAATAAAAAGGGTACTATCAGGAAACTATGAAGAGCTGTACTCCAACAAATTTGAAAATCTGAAAGAAATGCAGATTTCTAGAAACACACCACTTACTTAAACTAACACAGACTGACGTGGACAAATTGAACAGATTTATAACAAAAAAGAGAAAACTGAGAAAGACATAAAAAATTATCAACAAATAAAAGTCCTGGCATTGACAGTTTCACTAGAGAATTCCACCAAACATTCAGAGATTAACTAACATCAATCCTACTCAATTATTCCAAAAGAGACAAAAGGATGGACTCCTCCCATATTTATTTTATGAAGCAAGAATGTCCTTGATACCAAAACCAGACAAAGACATAACTCAAAAAGAAAACTACAGACCAATATAACAATAGACTCCAAACAACATACCAAGAAAATAATTCACTATGGCCAATGGGGTTTGTATCAGGTATGCAAGGATAGTTCAGCATTAGAAAAACAATCAACATCATCAACCACATCAATAAAACAAAGGAAAATAACTGCATGATCATGTCTATCAATGCAGAAAAAAACATTTGATAAAATCCAACACTCATTCCTGATCAAAACTCTTAGCAAAATAGGAAAAGAATATACATTCCTTAATATAATAAAGGACATCTATATGAAACCAACAGGCAACATTATACTCAATGGAGAGAGACTGTTCAAGCAAAGTTCAAGACAGAAAAGAACAAATGGTGGCGAGGTTGTGGAGAGACTGTGACTCTCATACACCGCTGATGGGACTGTCAAATGACACAACCCCTGTGCAAAGCATTATGATGATTCCTTAAAATGTTGGAATTAGAACTTACTATTTGACCCAGCCATTCCACTACTAGTACATATCCTTAAGAAGTGAGAGCCAGGACAAGAACAGATATATGCACACCCATGTTCATCCCAGCACTATTTACAATACCCAAAAGATGGAAACAAACTAGGTGGACTTCAACAGGAGAATGGATAACCAAACAATGGTACATACACACAAGGGGATTCTATGCAACCCTAAAGAATAACGTAGAATCAGCAAAACACCACATCACATGGATGAACTTAGAAGACATTGTGCTGAGTGAAGTAAGTCAATCACAGAAAGACAAATATTGTATTAGTCCATTATTATAAAAAGTCAAGGAAAGGTTTATATATGGAAGGGACTTTTCTTTGTTGGTTACCAGAGGTGGGAGGGGAACATAGGAGAGGAAACACTGTTAGACAGGTAGAGACAATTATTGGTTTGGGTGAAGAGAAGGATAACGCACCAAATATGAGTGATCAACACAGTGGCAGTGAGGAAAAGGAAGTCATAGAAAGGTGCACTGAAGGTACACATGACAAAGATGAACCCTTTTGCACATACAGTACTGTACAGTCAGTGAAAGCATACATTGATCTATGGGTGCAGAGATGGGTGGACAGGCTGAACTATTAGGTATTTCTGTGCACATGAAAGCTGGACAATGAATAAGGAAGACCAAAGAAGAATTGATGCTTTTGAGTTGTGGTGCTGGCAAAGAATGCTGAAAATACCATGCACTACTAAAAGAACTAACAAATCTGTCCTGGAGGACATGCAGCTGGAATGCTCCTTGGAAGCGAGAATGGACAGACTTTGTCTCACCTACTTTGGTCATGTTACCAGAAGGGACCATTCCCTGGAGAAGGAAGTCATGCTTGGTAAGATGGAGGGTCGATGAAAGAGGAGAAGATCACCAACAAGATGGATTGACACAGTGGCTGCAGCAATGGGCTCTAGTATAGCAGGGATCGCAGAACTGGCACAGGACTGGGCAGTGTTTCATTCTGCTGTCCATACAGTTGCTATGAGTCAGAGATGACTCAACTGCACCTAACAACAACATATGGGGGGAATGTGCCCATGACCATGTATAGGGTTGGCAGACAATGTCTCTATAAGTGTATTTGTTTGTTCTGTAAGAATTCCCAGGTAAATAGTAAAGCTGACAAGAGATGAGATTGTAGTCACTTCTTGGCCACACCCTGCTACCCAGAGGGAGCAAGTAGTTGGATCTGTGGGCTCAGGACCATAGTCCCAGGGGACATCAAGCTTAATTGGCATAACATACTACACAAAATCATTGTTCTACATCCTACTTTGTCAAGTAGCCACTAGGATCTTAAAAGCTTACAAGCGGCCATCTAGATACAACGATAGGCCTCTCTTTAGTGCAAAGAAGAATGATGAAAACCAAAGATTAATGGAAACAATTAGTCCAAGTGACTGGTGCACTACACAGTCCTCACCCTCTATGACTGTGAGACTAGAAGAACTAGGTGGTGCCCAGCTACCACTGTCAACCACTTGAAGGGGGATCTATGTAGGAGATCCTGGATAGAGTGGGAGAAAAATGTGGAAAAAAACTCAAAAACATTAAAAAAAAAAAAAAAAAAAAGGGACCAGGTTTGCTGGTGTGATATAGCCTGATGGAACTACTTAGACTATGGCCCCTAGCTGCCCTTTAGGTCTGGAATTGAACCCACTCCCGTGGCTTCCAGCCAAACAAAAGACAGGTATATGAGCTAAAAATTTACATGAGGTAGATACACTCCTTGTAGAGATCAATCATAGGAGAATAGAAGGGCTGTGTAAATACAGGAAGACAGCTTGGGGGACAGGTGTGCATGAAGAGAAGCACACAGGGAAGAGGTAAATATGGGGAGGAAGTGGGAGGGGAGCTATAGCATTGGGGTAAATTTTAGTCAATGTCATGAGACAAAGTATATTGAGCTGCTGTATGGAAAGTGAATTTGCTCTGCAAACTTTCACCCAAATCACAATTGGAAAAAAAAAAAAAAAAGTATATAGCTTTCTTTTTAGAATTTCCATAGATCAGAGATAGAATTTCCAAAAAACCCATCAAACTCACTGCCATCCAGTGGATTTTGAGTCATAGTGACCCCCTTTGGGTCTTCAAAGTAATAAATCTTTATGGAAGTAGATTGCCCAGTCTTCCTTCTGTCAGAAAGAATTTAGGAAGGATATTATTCTAGTGAGTGAGTGAATTAGTTGGAATTAAGAAGTTTTTTATCATCTCCATTATTTCCAGAATAAAATGCATGATTAAAATATTCAAGTATAACACATATCATAACATTGCAACTATGGTAAAATTGTAAATTGCATTACTAATGTACTCAGTTTCTTCTTCTGATAGACTTGATGTCATAGACTCAACACCATTTTTAGCTGTTTTTTTTTTTTTTTTCATATTAATGCTGTTTTTTTTTTTTTTTTTTTTTTTTTTTGGCACATTATCTTCTGTTGTTGAATTTTATTTTGGAGTGACCTTTTGGAGCAAAGATAGTAGACCTTACATCCAAAATAATGTAAAATTAAAATACTCCTTCTAAAACTGCTAACCAGAAGCCTGACATTTCAAACCCACCAGCCACTCCTCAGAAGGAAGGATGGGCAATCTACTTCCATAGTGATACTGCCTCAGAAACCCAAGGAGGGGTCGCTATGAGTTGGATCCAACTCAGCGGCAGTACCGCATCCCTGGAGGGGTTGCAGAGATTACTGCCACCATCAAGGACTTGAGGGATGCAGGGGTGGTGATTCCCACCACATCCCCATTTAATTCACCTATTTGGCCCATGCAAAAAACAGATGGATCTTGGATAATGACAGTAGATTATCATAAACTTAATCAGGTGGTGACTCCAATTGCAGCTGCTGTTCCTGATGTGGTTTCATTGCTTGAGCAAATTAGTAAATCTCCTGGTACTTGGTATGCAGCTACTGATCTGGCCAATGCCTTTTTCTCAATACCAATTTCAAAAAACCATCAGATGCAGTTTGCCTTCAGTTGGCAAGGCCAATAGTATATTTGTACAGTCCTTCCTCAGGGGTATATCAACTCCCCAGCACTATGTCATAATTTAGTCTGTAGGGATCTTGATCGCCTTTCCCTTCCACAAGACATCACACTGGTCCATTATATTGATGACATTATGCTCATTGGACCTAGTAAAGAAGAACTATCAATGACTCTAGACTTACTGGTGAGGCATATGCCTGCTAGAGGTTGGGAAATTAACCCAATAAAAATTCAGGCACCTTCCACCTCAGTGAAATTTCTAGGGGTCCAATGGTGTGGGGCATGTTGAGATATTCCTACTGAAGTGAAGGATAAGTTATTGTATCTGGCTTCCCCCACAACTAAAAAGGAGGCACAACATCTGGTGGGTCTCTTTGGATTTTGGGGGCAACATATCTCTCATTTGGTGTGTTGCTGTGGCCTATTTATCAAGTGACTCAGAAAGCTGCTAGTTTTGAGTGGGACTCACAACAACAGTAGGCTCTGCAACAGGTTCAGGCTGCCATGCAGGCTGCTCTGCCACTTGGACTATATGATCTGGCTGATCCAATGGTTCTTGAAGAGTTTGTAGTAGATAGAGATGCTGTTTGGAGCCTTTGGCAGGTTCCTATTGGTGAATCGCAATGCATACCCTTAGGGTTTTGAAGCAAAGCCCTGCCATCCTCTGCAGATAACTACTCTCCTTTTGAGAAGCTGCTTTTGGTTCATTACTGGGTTTTAGTAGAGACTGAATGCCTAACCATGGGTCACCAAGTCACCATGAGGCCTGAGCTGCCCATCATGAACTGGGTGTTGTCTGACCCACAGAGTCATAAAGTTGGACGTGCACAACAGCACCCCATCATTAAATGGAAGTGGTATATCAGAGATCAAGCTTGAGCAGGACCTGAAGGCACAAGTAATTTGCATAAAGGAAGTGGCCCAAATGTCTATTGTCTCCACTCCAGTCACATTACCTTCCGTGTCCCACTCTGCACCTATGGCCTCATGGGGAGTTCCTTATAATCAGTTGACTGAGGAAGAGAAAACTCGTGCCTGGTTTATAGATAGTTCTGCACAATATGCAGGCAACACTTGACAGTGGACAACAGCAGCACTGAAGCCACTTTCTGGGACTTCCTTAAAGGACAGTAGTGAAAGGAAATGCTCCCATTGGACAGAACGTCAAACTGTGCATACGGCTGTTGACTTTCCATGGAACAGGAAATGGCCAGATGTGCTATTATATACGGATTCATGGGCTGTGGCTAACAGCTTTGCTGGATGATCTGGGACTTGGAAGGAGCATGATTGGAAGATTGGTGATAAGGATGTATGTGGAAGAGGTATGTGGATAGATCTCTCTGAATGGGCCAAAGTATTAAAGGTATTTGTGTCTCATGTGAATGCCCACCAAAAAGTGACCTCGGCAGAGGAAGACTTTAACAATCAGGTGGATAGGATGACACATTCAGTGGAAACCAGCCATCATTTTTTGCCAGCTACTCCTGTCATTGCATAATGGGCTCATGAACAAAGTGGCCATGGTGGCAGAGATGGAGGTTATGCATGGACTCCCACTTACCAAGGCTGATTTGGCTACTGCCACTCCTGAGTGCCCAATCTGCCAACAGCAGAGACCAACACTGAGTCCTTGATATGTAACTATTCCTCGGGGTGATCAGCCAGCAACCTGGTGGCAGGTTGATTACATTGGACAACTTCCATCATGGAGAGGACAGTGTTTTGTTCCTACTCGAATAGATACTTATTCTGGACATGGGTTTTCCTTCCCTGCACGCAATGCTTCTGCTAAAACTACCATCCATGGACTTATAGAATGCCTTATCCACCATCATGGTATTCCACACGGCATTGCTTTGAATCAAGGGACTCATGTCACAGCACATGAAGTGCAGCAATGAGCTTATGCTCATGGAATTCACTGGTCTTACCATGTTTCCCATCATCCTGAAGCAGCTGGTTTGATAGAATGATGGGATGGCCTCTTAAAAACACAAATACAGCGCCAGATAGGTGGCAATACCTTGAAAGGTTGAGGCAATGTTCCCCAGGAGGCTGGATATGCTCTAAACCAGCATCCAATATATGGTTCTGTTTCTCCAATAACCAGGATGCATAGGTCCAGGAACCAAGGGGTGGAAACAGGAGTGGTACCACTCACTATTACCCCTAGTGACCCACTCAAAAAATTTTTGCTTCCTGTCCCTGCCACC
>NW_006921892.1:762167-769727 GCF_000298275.1 Orycteropus afer afer
CATCTCTTAGTACTACCATGCCCTGTGATTAAAGTCAATGGAAAATTACAGCAACCCAATTCTGATATTGCTTATGGCACAGATCCTTCAGGAATGAAGGTTTGGGCCACCACACCAGGCAAAGGACCACGACCAGCTGAGGTGCTTGTTGAGGACAAGGCAAATATGGAATGGGTGGTGGAAGAAGGTAGTTCTGAATATCAGCTACAACCACATGACCAGCTGCAGAAATGAGGACTGTGATTGTTATATATCTTCATTGTATATGTGCATCAAATATTTTTGTTTCCTTCTGTTAAGAACTGTAAAGTGTAAATAAGGTTAATGCCTTTTGTTTGTATGTGTGTTAGCATATCATGTTAGGCACAAATATGACTCTATAATTGTCCTTATTTAGAGATTATATATGGCTAAGAAGATGTGTACAACTGCCAAGTTTACAAGGGGTGGACTGTGATAGTTGGAGCTGTGTATCAACTTAGCTGGACCCCAGTTCTGTGTGGTTGTTCCCATGATGGGATCGGATGACTGTGTTCTGAGTGGGCAATCTGTTCAAGGGGAGTTTCCCTAGGGGTGTGGCCTGCATCCAGGATATCCAGGGACATCCTGGGAAGAAAGACATTCTTCTGTGGATCGGGATTCTGTTGTGCTGCCTACAACTGTCTGTGAGTAAGCAGTCCACCATTCAGCCTGGAGATCTTAGATTCATCATTCGTTGGCGTCAATAGCTGGTGTACTGCCTGCCAGCCTTAACCTTCTCAGCCCCTATGGTTGTGGGAGCCAGGAAAAGCCTCCAGCTGTACTTCTATACACTTATAAACCATTTTCCTACGATAAATTTCTCTTTCTCTTTATATACGTATAAGCTTTGCTGTTTTTTGTTTCTCTAGAGAACCCAGTTTAACACACACACCAAAGCCAAGGATGAGGAAATTGAAGACTTTTACCAACTTATGCAGTCTCAAATTGACCAAATTGGCAATTAAGATGTGCTGATTATCACTGGTGATTGTAACAGAAAAGTTTGAAACAAAGAAGAATCACTGGAAGTTGGAAAATTTGGCCTGGTGTTAGAAATAACGCTGGAGATTGCATGATAGAATTTTGCGAGACCAACAACTTATTCATTGAAAATAACTTTTTTCAGAAACACAAATGGCAGCTATACACCTGGACTTTGCCATATGGAGTACACAGGAATTAGATTGACTACATCTGGAGCAAGAAGCAATAGGGAAGGTCAGTATCCTCAGCCAAAACAAGACCAGCACCTGTTTGTGGAACAAACCATCAACTTCTCATATGCAAGTTCAAGCTGAAGTAGAACACAATTAAAAGAAGTCCACAGGAGTGAAAATATGATGTTGATACTATCTCTCCTGAACTTAGAGAACTTTAAAAGAATAGATTTGATGCATTGAACACCAATGACTGAAAAACAGAGAAATATTGGGATGACATCAAGAACATCATCCATGAAGAAACCAAAAGGTGAATAAAAATCAAGGAAAGGAAGAAAAGACCAAAATGGATGTTAGAAGAGCCTCTAAAACTTGTCCATGAATGGAGAGGAGCTATAGCAAATAGAAGAAATGACAAGATAAAAGAGCTGAACAGAAGATGTCAAAGTGCAGCTTGAGAAAACAAAGTCAATTATTATTAAAGAAATGTGCAAAGACATGGAGTTGGAAAGCCAAACAGGAAGAACATGCTCAGAATTTCTCAAGCTGAAAAAGCAAATAAAAAATTTAAGGCTTGAGTTGCAAAATTTTGAAAGATTTTATGGGCAATATTGAATGATGGAGGAAACATCAAAGAGTATGGAAAGAATGCACAGAGTCACTGTACCAAAAAGAATTGGTTGATGTTCATCCATTTCAGGAGGTGGCATGTTATCAAGATCCAACAGTATTGAAGGAAGAAGTCAAAGCTTCACTGAAGAAAGTGGCAAATAACAATGTCCAGAAAATGACAAGATACCCATTGAGATGTTTGAACAAATGGATGCCATACTGGAGGCACTCACTCAGCTATGCCAAGAGATTTGGAAGAAAACTACTAGCTAACTGACTGGGAGAGATACTTACTTGTACCCGTTCCAAAGAAAGTGATCCACAGAATGTGAAAATTATCAAACAATATAATTAATATATCATGCAGGTAAAAATCTAACTGAAGATAATCTGAAAATGGTTGTAGCAGCATATTGACAGAGAAGTTCCAGAAATGCAAGCTGGATTGAGAATAGGACATGCAACAATGGATATCATTGCTGATGTCAGATGGATGTTGGCTGAAAGTAAAGAATACCAGAAAGATATTTACTTGTGTTTTATTGACTATGCAAAAACATTTGATTGTATGGATCATAAGAAATTATGGATAACATTGTGAAGAATGGAACCAGAAAATTTAATTGTGCTCATAGGGAACTTGTACATAGACCAGGAGGCTGCCATTTGAACAGAACAAGAGGACACTGAATGGTTTAAAATCAAGAAAAGAGTATGTTATGGTTGTATCCTTTCACAACACTTATTCAGTCTGTATGCTGAACAAATAACCTGAGAAGCTGGACTATATGAAGAAGAACATGGCATCAGGATTGGAGGAAGACTCATTAACAACCTGTGTTATGCAGACAACACAACTTTATTCCCTGAAAGGGAGGATGACTTGAAAAAGTTACTGATGAAAATTGAAGGTTAAAGTCTGCAATATGGATTACACACACACACACACACACACACACACATATATATATATATATCCTCACAATGGGACCAATAAGCAGCATCACGATAAATGGAGAAAGGATTGAAGTTGTCAAGGACTTCATATCACTTGATTCTACAATCAACACCGATGGAAGCAGCAGTCAGGATATCAGATATTATGTTGTCTTGGGCAAATCTTCTGAAAGGACCTCTTTAGAGTGCTGAAGAGCAAGGATGTTAACTTGAAGACTGAGGGGCGATTGATGCAAGCCATGGTATTTTCAATTGTCTCACATGCATGTGAGAACTGGACAATGAAAACGGAAGACTGAAGAAGAGTTGATGCTTTTGAGTTGTGGTGTTAGTGAAGAATACTTAAAGTACCATGGACTGCTGAAAGAACTAACAAATCTGTCCTAGAAGAAGTGCAGCCAGAATGCTCCTCGGAAGCAACAATGGCCAGACTTTGTCCCACCTACTTTGGCCATGTTGTCAGAAGGAACCATTCCTGGGAGAAGGTATCATATTTGGTAAAGTGGAGGGACGAGAAAAGGGGTGACCTTCGAGATGGATTGACACAGTGGCTGCAACAATGAACTCAGGTATAGCAAAGATTGTGGGGCTTCCACAGGACAAGGCAGTGTTTCATTCTGCTGTACATGATGTCTCTATGAGTCAGAAACAACTCAACAGCACCTAACAACGACAAACCTATCTCAAAATTTTCTCTCCCTTCCTCTCCCATCCCTGGTTACCAACAAAGACAATTTCCTTCCATATGTAAACCTTTCCTTGGCTTTTTACAATAGTGAACTAACAATATTTGTCCCTCTCTGATTGACTGATTACAGTCAGCAAAATGTCTCCCAAGTGGATCCACATTATGAGGTATTTTGTGGATTCTACATTATTTATTAATGTTGCATGGTATTCCATTGTGTGTATGTACCATAGTTTTATTATCCATTCCTCCACTGATGGGCACTTAGGTTGTTTCTATCTCTTTGCAATTGTGATTAATGCTGAGATGAAGATAGGCGTGCATACACATATTCGTGTCCCGACTCTCAGTTATTTAGGATATATACCTAGTAACTGGATTACTAGATCAAATAATATTTCTATTTCTAACCTTTGAATGAATCACCTTACCAATTTCCACAGTGGTTTTATCATTTTATAGTCCCACCAGATATGTATGAGTACCAATCTCTCCATATCCTCACCACAATTATTTATTTTCTGTCTTGTTGAACTTTGCTATTACTGCTGGGGTGAGATGGTATTTCATTGTTTTGATTTATATACCTCTAAAGGAGCTCTGGTGGTATAGTAGGTCAGACATTTGGGTGCTCACCAGAATGTGGTTCAATCTCATCAGCTGCTCTGCAAGAGGAAGATGAGGCAATCTACTTCTGTAAAGGTTTATAGTCTTGGACACCAAATGGGTGTCATTATGAGTCATAATGATTCAATGGCAGTGGGTTTGGTTTTGGTTTGAATGGCTAATGATCAGGAACATTTCTTCATGTGTTTGTTGGCTGCCTGGATATCTTCTTTGGTGAAGTGTTTGTTCACATCTTCTGCCCATTTTTTTAGTTGGGTTGTTTGCCTTTTGGATATTGAGGTGTTGGATTTTTCTGTAAATTTTGGAGAGAGGTCTTTTGTCAGATATGATATTGCTGAATATTTTTTCCCAATCTGTAAGCTCTCTTTTTACTTTGGAGAAGTTTTTTGATGCACCTAAAATATTTCATTGTATGTAAATTATATTTCAATAAAATATATTTAAAAATAAATAATTTTAGAATGTCTCAATCATCTAATTTATCTTCTGATGTTTGTGCTTTTTTGGTTGTGCTTGATAGTCTATTTATGCCATAAATTCCAAAAAAAAAACCACTCACTGCCATCGAGTCAATTTCAACTCATAGTGACCTCTTTTGGGTTTCCAAGGTGGTAAATCTTCATGGAAATAGATTGCCCAATCTTCCTTCCATGGAGCAGCTGGTGGATTTGAACTGCCAACATCCTGGTTAGCTGTCAAATGCCTTAGGCACCACATCAATCAGAGAGGGACAAATATGGTCCTTATGCCATAAATTAGGGCTCTTAATTTTGCCCCTATTATTTTTTGTCTGATTAATGATATAGTTCTAGGTTTTGCATTTAAATCTTTGATCCATCTGAAGTTAGTTTCTCTGTATGATGTGAGCTATGGATCTTATTTTGTTTTTCTGCAAATGGATATCCAGTTTTACCAGCACCATTTGACAGAGACGATCTCTTCCCCATTTAATGGATTTCAATTATTGTCAAAGATCAGATGACCATAGGTGGATGGATGTATTTCTAAGTTCTCATTTCTTTCCCACTGGTGCATATGTCTGTTGCTGAACTAATACCAGGCTGTTTTGACTACTGCGGCTGTGTAGTAGGTTTTTGATATCTGGCACTATGAGACCTCCTACTTTGTTCCTCTTCTTCAGTAGTGATATGTTTTGAAGGCTCTTTCCTTTCCATATAAAATTAGTGATTGGTTTTTTCATGTCCTTAAAGAATTTTGGGGAAGGCCCTCAATGAGATGGATTGACACAGTGCCTGCAACGATGGGCTCAGGCATAGCAAGGATTGTGAGGCTGGCACAGGACTGGGCAGTATTTTGTTCTATTGTACATAGGTTTGCTATGAGTTGGAGCTGACTCCACAGCACCTAACAACAACAACAACAAAGAATGTTGGTGCAATTTGGATCATAACTTCATTGATTGTACAGATTGCTGTGGGTGGTATTGACATTTTTGACAATGTTCAGTCTTCTTAGCCATGAGTATGGTGTGTTCTTCCATTTATGTAGACCTCTTATACTTTCTTAAAGTAGTGTTTTGTAGTTTTCTTTGTATATATCTTTTGTGTCCTTGGTAAGATTTATTCCCAGGTATTTTTTTTCTTTTTGTTAGTTATTGTAAATGGTATTTATTTCTTTAGATGCTTTTCAGATATCTCTTTATTGGTGTAGAGGAATCAAAGTGATTTTTGTATGTTGATCTTGGATCCTGAACTAACAAACAAAAAACTCACTGCCATTTACTGACCCTCCTTTGGGTTTCTGGGGCAGCGAATCTTTACAGAAGTAGATTGCCCAGTCTTCCTTCTGTGGAGTGGCTGGTGGGTTTTAACCACTATGCTAAATCATTCAATTAGTTTCAGTAATTTTCTTGCTGAATCTCTTTGTTTTTCCATGTATAGGACCATAAAAACCCACTGCCATCAAATCAATTCTGACTCAGAGCAACTACCATAGTATTTCCAAGGCTGTAAATCCTCCAGTGAGTCAGCTGGTAGGTCTGAACTACTGACATTCTGGGTAACAGCCAAATGTGTTACCCACTACACTATGAGTGTTCCTTGTATAAGATCATATCATCTGCATCTTCAAGTAGGGATAGTTTTACTTCTTCCTTATCAATCTCGATGCCTTTTATTTCCCTTTCTTCCCTTATTGTCTTAGTTAGGACTTCCAATACAATATTGAATAGAAGCGGTGATAGAGGACACCCTTGTCTGGTTCTTGTTCACAAAGAGAATGGTTTCAGTCTCTCTCCATGGAGAATAATGTTGATTGGTGGTTTTGCATATATGCCTTTTATTATGTTGAGGAATGTCCCTTCTATTCCCTATTTTTCTGAGTTTTTTTTTTTTTTAATCGATAATGAGTTTTGGATTTCATCAATTTCCTTTGCTGCATCAATTGGTATGATCATGTGGTTCTACATCTTCCTTTTACTTGTGTGATGAATTACATTGTTCTTTTAATGTTGAACCCTTCTTGCATACTTGGAAGGAATACTACTTCATCATGACATATTTATTATTATTATTATTAATATTTTGTTGGAGTCTCTTGACTAGGAGTTTGTTTAAGATAGTGGTGTCAATATTATTGAGAGATATTTGTCTGTAGTTTTCATGTTTAGTGGTGTCTTTGCCTGGTTTTGATATCAGAGTTATGTTTGGTTCCTAAACTGAATTTGGGAAATTACATCCTTTCTATGTTAAATAGTTTGAGTAAGATTGTTGTCAGCTCTTCTCTGAATATTTAGTAGAATTCATCAGTCAATCTGTCTGGGCCAGGAGTTTTTTGTCTGTAGTTTTTTTTTTTTTTTTTTTTTTTTTTATGACCTGCTCAATTTCTTCTTTTGTTATGGATGTGTTCAAATTTTCTACCTCAGTCTCTGTTAGTTTAGATAAATAGTGTGCTTCTGGAAATCTATCCATTTATTCTGTTTCCAAATTTGTTGGAGTCCAGTTGCTCATAGTATCCTGGTATTATCCTTTATAATTCAGTTGGTTCTGTTGTGATGTCACCCATTTAATTTATTATTCATGTTATATGTGTCTTCTCCTTTTCCTTTGTTAAATTTGCCAGTGGTTTGTCAGTTTTGTTGATCTTTTCCAAGAACCAACTTCTAGTCTTATTGATTTTTTCTATTGTCTTTCTGTTTTCTGTTTCATTTATTTCTACTTGACTGTTACTGCTTTTCTTCTGGTAACTGTAGGTTTTTTAAATTTTATTTAGTTATTTACTGCTAATTTTCTAATTGCTGGAGATATTGAGTTAAGGTGTTGATATGGACTCTTACTTCTTTTTTGAAGTGTGCATTTATTGCTATAAATTGTCCTCGTATTACTGGTTTTGCTGTGTCCCAACGATTTTAGTATGTTGCGTTTTCATTCTCATTTGATTCAAGGAATTTTTTTTTTTTTTTTTTTTATGTATTCTATTATTAACTCTGGTAGCATAGTGTCTAAGGCACTTGACTGCTAACCAGAAGGCTGGCAA
>NW_006921892.1:770592-771252 GCF_000298275.1 Orycteropus afer afer
AAAAAAAAAAAAAAAAAAACAGCAGGCAAGGATTGTTAGGATTGTTGGGACCCTTTTTGGAGGAAGGTAATAAATAATATCTAGAAAATCTTAGAGCAAAATTGTATTAATTGAAAGATGTTATGAAATTGCCAACTGATATCAGGAATGCAACAATGATTCCCTCATTCACCACATTTATCCAGTATTATTCTGCCAGTCCTTAGAAGTCCAAAAATGACAATAAATAAAAATAAAGGTATGAATATAAGAGAGATGAAAGAAAACTGTCAAAATTTGCTGACAACATGAATACTTATTGAAAATACCTTTAAATGTGTAAATACAAAGAAATTAAACATTAAAAAGATGTATATGTAGTTAGTCTATTAGAAGAAGATGAATGTGATTGAAATATTTACCTTATTAGATATCAGACTTACTCATATATACAAATTAGACAGTGTGGTATTAGCTGAAGGATAGAAAAAAATAGATCAGAGATCTAGAATAAGACCCATATATAGTCACCTGAATTACTATAAAGATGAAACTGCAATGCAGCAAAGTGGTGCTTTGCCAATTCAATACTCATATGAAAAAAAAAAATCTTGACTGCTACCTCCCAAAAAAGACATATACAAATATTTCCTATTATTTGCTATTTCTAATAAAAAAAAA
>NW_006921892.1:771352-778490 GCF_000298275.1 Orycteropus afer afer
ATATATATATAAAAAATGGAGTTCAACCATGTCTAATAATGTTTATCACAGAGAAATATTGAGTAAGTGGAACCAGAAATAAAAAGCATAATTTACTTAATTCCACTTGTATAAAGTTCAAGACCAGACATAATAAATTTATGGTGTTAGAAATCATGATTATGGTTATCCTCGGCTGAAAGGTAATAAAGGAATAGGTGCTCAGTGTAAACTTCTGGAATCCTAGTAATTTTGTTTGATTTTACTTTTTATTTAATTCTAGATGCTTATTACCAAGTATGTTCAATTCTACAGTTCTGAATTGTGTATTTCTTTATGTCTGTATATCAATTCAGTACAATTGAGATTATAAAGTTATTTTATGACAGCTGGAAAAGAAAAAAAAAACAATTAATGTGAAGAGAATTCTGTTATAAAGGATCTACCTTTTGAAGCAGTTTCTATTTTTAGTGTTAATTTTTACCTAACAAATATTTCTGATAATTATCATTTAGGAAAATCTGGAGTATGCATGCGATTTTATGGGCTATGTCTATAAGATAAAATCAGTAAGTACAATTAATTGTGAAGTGACTATCTCATTAAGGAGCTTTTAATGACAAAAGAAGCAATCCTAACACAGCCTTTTAAAAGGATAACTTTCTGTTATATTCTCATGGTTGTTGTAGGCCTTTCTTTCTAAAACTCATAAAATGTGCATTCATTTATCAAATTGATTGATATAATATATGGGGTATTTAGGTGGGAGAACAGGCTACTAGAAAATTGGTTCAGATAGAAGAAAAACAAACAAGGTCAACTGAAGTAAAACCTGTATTTAAAAATTAGATACACAAAAGCAATAATGAAATCAACACATTCTAGAATTATTATATTGCTTATTAAAATATTTGGTGTTGTTATTATTTGGAAATTATGGTGATAACCCTGCTTTACATCATGGAGGTCTAACAAAAGATAGTGGGAGTGTATCATAACACCTGATCAACTAATGTATAAAAGGGACAAAAAATCCCGGGTAACTGTGTTCACTGTTTGGGTCTGGCAAATATCTCCAGTTGTCAAGAGGAAGGGTAAGACCTGCAAGCACCAAAGCACTTATAAATGGGTTTTGGGTGATGAATGAAATGAAAACTTCTGGAACAATGGCAAAATAAATGGGAAACTAAATCGTTTGAGCTAATAAAGACGTTTTTCTCTTTTTTAAAGAATTAGATTGGTCCCAAATTCTGAAAAAATGGTTTATCCTAGATGTAATTGTGATGTGACCTCAAGAGTGGAGGCTAGAAGGATGTAGACATGGGGTGGACTGGTACCCAGAGATTTAGGTACATCATTACATAAAATTGGGATCACTTCTCTTGACCGGGTGACTTACTTTACTTACAACACAGTGTTCTATTTTGCCAAAGTGCAATTTGCAAGGTGCAGGGATTGGTTAGATTACTTTGTAAACTTTCTGATGCCAATATTCCTTTTTGTTTTCAATATATTTGTATCAGAAGTCTCCTAATAAAATACTAGTTTATAAGATTTACAGACATTCTACCTCTGAATGCTTTTATGAATTTGTCAAGCTTTATCATAGAGTATTTATTAAATTGTTAATGATCCAGGAAATTGGTGATATTAAAAAAAATAGCTGAATATCTGATGAGAGAAGATATGCATTAGCAGCTTTTCATATCCATAGGTACAAAGCACATAAGTGGCTTATACTTTTAATTAATCATTTTCATCTTCATTTAAAGAATCATCTTTGCTAAAACCCCATAGCTACTTTATAAGATAATAATTTCAACTAAAATTTATTTATTTATTTTTTTTTATCATTCATATAGACCAAAATAAAAAAAAATCACATAGTATTATTGGTTAAAAATCACTTTGAATCTGAATATTTTCTCCAAGAAGCTTGGCTTCAAATGCACTAGGAAAGTAAGATGCATTTCTTATCCTGTAGCCCAAGGCAAAACTCAGTTCACCTGACTGATTTTAAGATTAAATCAGTATATCTACTTACAAGCAACACTGTCAAAACATTCATCTGATAATAAATAAAGTAGCTTGTACTTGAAGGCCATTGAAGTTTCCTTTTGAGACATCTTACAAGTACAATTTCCTCAGTGCTCTAGGAAATGTGATAGCAAATTACTCAAGTGAAAAAATAGTGAATTAAAATGGAGGTAAAATTGAACAGACATTTCACATATTTTATCAATGTCTTCTTTAATCAAAATCTGAAAATACTTTTATGTAGTCTCTATAATCAGTATATTTTTCTAAATTAAAGTTATCATAAAAATATAAACTACTCCCAAGGCTGGAGGCTGGGGGCTATGCCACTGGTATTTCAAATAACAGCAGGGTCACCCATGGTGGACAGGGCTCAGCTGAGCTTTCAGACTAAGATAGAAGAAGGAAGGGGTCATCCACTTCTCACAGAATTGGCTGGTGAAAATCTTATGAATAGCAGTGAAACACTGTTTGATATATTATTGGAAAACTTTATGAATAGCCCTGAAACATTGTCCAATATAGTGCTGGAAGATAAGCCCCTCAGGTCAGAAAGCACTCAAAATACAGTGGGTACTAGATACCTTCTTAGAGTAATGAGATACCTTACCTTAATGATGTGGATGGAGTAAAGCTTTCAGGACCTCCATTTGCTGATGTGGTATGACTCAAAATGAGAAGAAACAGACATCCATTAATAATTAGAACATGGAATGTATGAAGTATGAATCTATAAAAATTGGAAATAGTCAAAAATGAAATGGAACCAGAAAAAAATCAATATCCTAGGCATTATTGAATTGAAATGAACTGGTTTTGGCCATTTTGAATCAGACAACCATATGATCAACTATGCAGGGAATGACAAATGGAAGAAGAATGGTGTGGAATTCATTGTCACAAAGAATGTTTCAAGAGATATCCTGAAGTACAGTGTTGTCAGTGATAGGATAATATTCATACACTTACAAAGAAGAGCATCTAATACGACTATTATTCAAATTTATGCACCAACCACAAAAGCCAAAGATGAGGAAATGGAAGATTTTTACCTACTTCTACAGTCTTAAATTGACAAAACATGCAATCAGGATGTGCTGATTATTACTGTTGAATGGAATGCAAAAGTTGGAAACAAAGAAGAATCAATGATACCCGGAAAATATGTGCTTGGTGATAGAAATAACACTGGAGATCGCATGATCAAATTTTGCAAGACCAACAACTTATTTATTGCAAATACTTTTTTTCAAAAGCATAAACTGTGTCTATCCATGTGGACTTCACCAGATGGAATACATAGGAATCAGACTGACTACTTCTGTGGAAAGAGGCAATGGAGAAATTCAATATCTTTGGGCAAAACAAGGCCAGGAGCTGACTGTGGAATAGACAATCAACTACTCATAGGAAAGTTCCAAGTTGAAGCTGAAGACAATTAAAAGAAGTCCAGGAGAGCCAAAATATGACCTTGATTATATCTATCCTGAATTTAAAGACCATCTATGGAATAGATTTGATACATTGAACCCCAGTGATGGAAAACCAGAGGAATTGAGGGATGACATTGAGAACATCATCCATGAAGAAAGAAAAAGGTCATTAAAAACACAGGAGAGGAAGAAAAGACCAAAATGGATGTCAGAAGATACTCTGAAACTTGCCCTTGAATAGTGAGTAGCTAAAGCAAATTGAATAAATGACAAGATACAGAGCTAAACAGAAGATTTCAAAGATCAGCTCAAGAAGGCAGTCAATTATTATAATTAAATGTGCAAAAACCTGCAGTTAGAAAACCAAAAGTGCAGAACATGCTTGGCATTTCTCAAGTTGAAAAAAATGAAGAAAACATTCAATCCTCGAGTTGTAATATTAAAAGATTCTATGGACAAAATATTGAATGATGCAGGCAACATCAAAAGAAGATGGAAGGAATACATGAGTCACTGTACCAAAAAGAATTGTTCAAAGTTCATCCTTTTCAGGAGTTGTCATATGATCAAGAACCAAAGGTATTGAAAGAAGAGGTCAAAGCTGCAATGAAGGAATTGATGAAGAATAAGGCTCCAGGAATTGATGAAATACCCATTGAAATGTTTCAGCAAACGGTTGCTGCACTGGAGGCACTCACTTGTCTTTGCCAAGAAATTTGGTGGACAGTTACCTGGAGAACTGATTGGAAGAGATCCATATTTGTACCCAACACAAAGAGAGGTGATCTCACAGAATGTGGAAATTATCAAACAGTATCATTAATATCACTTACAAGTAAAATCTTGCTGAAGATGATTCAAAAATGGTTGCAGCAGTGTATTGCCAGAGAACTTCCAGAAATGGAAGCTGGATTCAGAAGAGAACATGGAACAAGGAATATCATTGCTGATGTCAGATAAATCTTGGCTGAAAGCAAAGAATATCAGAAAAATGTTTACTTGTGTTTTATTGACTATGCAAAAAAATTCAACTGTATGGATCTTACAAATTATGGATAACATTGAGAAGAATGGGAATTCCAGAGCACTTAATTGTGCTCATGAGGAGTATGTACATAGGCCAAGAAGCTGTTGTTTGAGCAGAACAAGGGAATACTGTATGGTTTAAAATCAGGAAAGGAGTGTGTCAGGGTGGTATCCATACTTATTCAGTCTGTATACTGAGCTAATAATTCAAGAAGCTGGACTATATGAAGAAGCATATGGCATCAAGATTGCAGCAAGATTCATTAACACTCTGCAGTAATCAGATGACACAACTTTACTTGCTGAAAGTGAGGATGACTTGAAACACTTACTGGTGAAGATTAAAGACTACACTCTGCAGTATGGATTCCATATCAACATAAAGAAAACAGAAATCCTCACAACTGGACCAATAAGCAGCATCACAATAAATGGAGAAAAGATTGAAGTTGTCAAAGATTTCATATTACTTGGTTCCACCAATCAACACGAATGGATGCAGCAGTGAAAATATTAGATGATGTATTGCACTGGGCAGATCTGTTGCAAAAGACCTCTTTAAAGTGCTGAAGAGTAAAGGTATCTCAGTGAAGATTAAGGTGTACCCAACCCAAGCCAAGGTATTTCCAATCACCTCATAAGCATATTAGAGCTGAAAATGAATAAGGAAGACCAAAGAAGAGTTGATGCTTTTGAGTTGTGGTGTTGGCAAAGAATAGTAAAAGTACCACAGGCTTCCCAAAGAACTGATAAATCTGTCCTGAAAGAAGTGCAGCTGGAATTCTCCTTTGAATCAAAAAATAGTTAGATTCCCTCTCACCTACATTGATCATGTTGTCAGAAGGGGCAATTACTTGGAGAAGGATATCATTCTTTGTAAAGTGAAGGGTCAAGGACAAAGGGAAAGACCCTCAGTGAGATGGATTCACACAGTGTCTGCAATGATGGGTTTAGGTATAACAAGAATTATGAGGTTGGCATAGAAATGGGCAGTGTTTTGTTCTGTTGTATATCATGTTGCTATGGGTTGGACATGACTTGACAACACCTAACGACAACAACAACTCCCAAAAGTATGAGCACTCTGTATTTGGAAGCTGAAACAAGGAAAATAATAGAACTCCTTTACTGAGAACCTGCTATGATTCAGAATTGACACATTGGCAGCTAACAACAATATTGCAGTGTATAATAATACTCCTCGGAAGGAAGGTTGGGCATTCCTACTTCCGTAGTGATACTGCCTCGGAAAACCCAAGGAGGGGTCGCTATGAGTCGGGGCCGACTCGATGGCAAATAACAACAACAACAACAACAATAACTCTTTTAGTACTCAAAACTCACCATAACTCATCCTTTCACCTTGAGCATAAATGGAGCTAGTGAATAAGATGGCCATCATTATCATGTTTACGTCATATTCTACGGTAATAGGGATTTTTTTCCAGTGTAATTAATGTTTCTAATCAGTTGCCTTTGAGCTAAGCAAAGGGAGAATATACTGGGTGGACATGTCTTTATAAGAAACAACAGTACTTTTTTCCTGATTTGGGAGAAAGTAAGTGACCAAGTTTTAAATTGTCTCTGGGTGAGTGAGAAGGGAGCATGCAGCTAGGACATGAGACTAACTTCCAGAGACTGAGAGTGACTCTCAACAAGAAGACAAACACTTTAGTCCTGCAAGCCCAAAGGATTGATTTTTTACAAAAAACCTAAATAAGCTTGAAAGAGAATCTTGAGCTCCAGATGGAAATTGAAGCCCTAGCCAACACATTAACTCCAGCTTTGTGCAAAGTCTGAGCAGAGAAACTTGGTATACCAAGCCAGAACTTCTGAACCACAGTCTTTGATAATAAATATGTATTATTTTCAGAAACTGAGTTTGTGATAATTTGTTACACAGCAATAGAAAAGATATCACTGAGCCTTGGAAAGCAGGCATTATTACTTCATTTTAAGTAATAAGGAAACTGACTCTGAGGGGTTGAATGAAAGAGCTGGTGTTAGTTCAAAGTTCAATTTTAACTAAGTAAGTAGATACATCTGTTTATCCACAATCACATTCTTAAATAAATAAGATTTTATTTCAAGTATAATGTGAGAAAGGGGATAAAAGCCAGGAACCCGGACAGAAGAACAGTCAGCCCCAGTGTTACAAGTGAGGAGAGATAACTCAGCAATGCCCAAAGTAGCAGGCGGGAAGAGCAGGAGAAAGGGGATTAAAAGCCAGGAAGCCAGAGAGAAGAGCAATCAGCCAAAGAGATTAGGTGAGGAGAGGGAACTCAGGCCCGCCCAGAGTAGCAGGTGGAGAGAGCAAGAGAAAGGGGACAAAAGCCAGGAGCCTGAACAGAAGAGCAGTCAGCCCCAGGGTTACAGGTGAGGAGAGGAAACACAGGGACGCCCAGAGTAGCAGGCCAGAAGAGCAGGAGAAAGGGGATAAAAGCCAGGAACCCAGACAGAGGAGCAGTCAGCCCCAGGGACAACCCAGGGACACCCAGAACAGCAGGCCAGAAGAGCAGGAGAAAGGGGATTAAAATCCAGGAAGCCAGACAGAGGTACAGTCAGCCACAGGGACCCAGGTGGGGGTGATACGAGAGGTCTCCAACAGCAAGACAAACTTGTCTGTTGGTTTGTCCTACTGTGGTGACATGTAGACGTGAGTA
>NW_006921892.1:781360-787375 GCF_000298275.1 Orycteropus afer afer
ACACAAGCCATGATATTTCCAATCGCCTGGTATGCATGTGAGAGCTGGACAATGAATAAGGAAGACCGAAGAAGAGTTGATGCTTTTGAGCTGTGGTGCTGGCGAAGAATGCTGAAAGTACCGTGGACTGCTAAAAGAACAGATCTGCCCTGGAGGAAGTGCAGCCAGAATGCTTCTTGGAAGCAAGAATGGCCAGACTTCGTCTCACCTATTGTGGTCATGTTGTCAGAAGGGACCATTCCCTGGAGAAGGATGTCATGCTTAGTGGGGCAGAGGGTCTACGAAAGAGGAGGAGGCTTTCAATGAGATGGATTCACACGGTGGCTACGATGGACTCAAGTATAGCAGGGACTGTGGGGCTGGCGCGGGATTGGGCAGTGTTTCGTTCTGCTGTGACGGGGTCCCTATGAGTCGGAAACGACTCGACGGCACTAACAACAACAATGAATTATCATGGTAGTGCAATTCTGTATATTATATAAAAACAAAGGAAAAAGAAGACAATGAAGTTGCCCCTTTCCTTTGAAGAGTTAGGTTTAACCTTAGAAAGATGTTTTAAATATGAAACCGTTTATTTTATTTGACTTCTGATTTATCTTTTAATTGTGTTTCATTCAATGATCATTTATTGTGTGCTACCATGTTACAAACATTTTTCAACCGTTATTGCATTTACAACACTAGTATAATAGATGTTATCTATATTCATATGTGGAACATGAGGTACCAATAATTTAATTCATTTGCTCAAGGGCATGTATCTGGGAAGTGGTAAAGCTGAAACTTGGTTGAGTGTTTCTACAACCAGTGTACTTGCCTTTAATCATTTTATTTAAGAATATCCTGCTTATATTTGCCGTTTTCTTCCTCTTTTGTCCTTATTTTTCATCCCTCTTCTTTTTAAATTGATGATTCTCACACACTATAACCCTACCTTCATGCATTTTACATTCATAATACAAGGACTTATTGTATTTATGAAGTATCATGTGGTTCTGGAAGTCCGGTGTATTTAGCAATGAATAAAACAAAGCTTCTGCTTTCAATGAGTTACATCTTATACAAGTGGCATTTAAAATAATACATAAGTAAAATATGACATAACAGTATTTAGTAAAATTTTATTCAGCAAAAAAGCTATGAATATAGTCAGGAGTTAAGGAATAAAGGGAAGAGTTACTATTTTATATAGATTGTAAGACAAAGATTTCAATGATAAAGTGCTATTGGAACAAAGATATGAAAAACTGAGGAGCAGAGGTACTGAAGATAGAATTCCTGGTAAAGTGAGAATACAAAAGAAGAGAGAATATGCTTACTATAATTTTGCAACTTCAAAAAAATCAGTATGACTAGAATCCAGTGAGCAATGGCAAGTTAAATAAAAACTGAGTCCAGAAAAGTAAAGATTCATATAATGTAGGACTTGTAGGGCATTTTAGGGATATTGTTTTTTACTTCAAATGAAATGGGATACTACTGGAAAGATTTGAGGCACCAGTGAGGCACATAGTTATGTAATTTAGATTTTTAGAAATCCACTTTTACTACTATGTTAAAAATGAACTGTTGGAAAGGGAAGGCAGTGAGGGGCAATATTGTAGTACTTCAGCCACAATAAGATAGTGGGTAAAACCAGGACAATAGAGGCATGGGTAAAAACGGTTTAGACTCTGGGATATTTTAAAGGTAACATCAAGAGTAGACAGATCAAATAAGGGATATAAAAAAATATTGTTGTTATATGCTGTCGAGTCGACCCGACTCACAGAAACCCCTCCTTGGGTTTCCGAGGCAGTATCACTACGGAAGTAGATTGCTCCATTTTCTTTCTGGGGAGTGGCTGGTGGGTTTGAACTGCCAGCCTTCTGGTTAGCAGTCAAGTGCCTTAGGCACTAAGCTACCAGAGGACCCCTGAAAAAATATTAATATAGTCTATTTGTATAGTCTATATGTAATATAGTTACAAGTATGATTTGAAAATTTCATACTTGTAACTAGAATAAATAAATAAATAAATAAAGGTGTTCCATGGTAAAGGTGACAAAAAGTAATAGAGCTCATTTTACTTGCTTATTAATCTAAATTGAGACCTCTGTGTGTGTGTGTTTGTGTGTGTGTGTTATAACCACACAGAGACAGTGCAGTTGCAGAATAGATGAAGATCTGGGTTTAAAATCAGAGTAAGAGATTTGCCAGACAATGATGTGGATTGACAAATGAGTGAAGCATTAAAAATCATATGGCATTTTGATGATGATAGACTTTGACTTACTGACAATAAAATTGGAACAATTTTAAGAATAGAAAGGGATGGTCATTTGCTTCTATAACTTGAATATTAATTAGTATCTTTTTCTCTTTCATGTAAGAATCTCCATTGATACAGTGGTTAAGCAATTGGTGCTAACCAAAAGGTCAGCAGTTTGATCCCCCCAGCGACTCCTTGGGAGTAATATGTGACATTCTTCTTCCATAAGGATTTACAGCCTTGGACACCCTATGAGGCAGTTCTACCCTTACCTATGAAGTCTTTGTAAGTCAAAATTGACTCAATGGCAGCTGGTTTGTTTTATTTTTTATAGACTTGTCAATTTTGATTAGGACTTAATCTTATTTTCCAATTCTTTAAGCTTTACTTGATTCAGAAACTTATACTTTCATTCATCCACGTCCAAATACAATTATAAAACTTCAAATATTTTAACATGGTTTGTTGAATTAATGGATTGAAACTTTTGAGAGTGGTCAGGGCAAAGAAGAAGAATAAGATGAAGTAGAAGTGAAGGCTAGTAAAACTGAGAAACAATGTACTCTTAAAAAGAAATCATTTCTATGTTGCAGTTATGTTTAAAATTTACCAGTGCTGCTACATCCATCTTTGTCTGTATGCATTTAAAAAAATAGAATTTATTAGAATTTATAACTGAATTATGAGTACTCTATTTACAAATATGGTTGATTGAACTCTGGCATAATTTAGCGATTTAACTATATTATCTGAGCTCCATGAGTTATGACTTTAAGGCCTGACATTCTTCTGATTCAATTTAGTAATCCATTTGGAAATAAAAAATATAGAAGTGTGCATAGATTATTTTGATGGATTATTTAAGGATGAACTAAAGTTTGTCTCCAAATCTAAATAATGAGCTCTCTTTTACTTTATACTTCTCATTTGATCACTGATAATATGAAAACAAAATAAGATATAATAATAGTAATAATAAAACATGCAGTCACAAAAAAAGTCTTGGATCAAACCATGGAACATATATTTACATTTATACTATGGTCAAATATCTATTTACATGATCTCTAAAGTAAATATATTAACTCTTAAAATTTTAAGACTTATCTGAATTCATGTAGGGTAACTTTTCTAAAGTAATACCTTTATGTCTTCTTATAAGGTATGATAATGACTCAAAATATGGATATTACCTTCTAACATGGAAAGAAAAAGAGAATGCATTTTAATATAGAATCAACCTGAGAATAAGAAATTCAGAACAAGTCTTAGATCTGCAATACATTTATGTTATGCTCCTGAATAATACTCTTAACCTATAATTTTAAAAAGAATTCAGCAAAAGCAGAAATCTTTTCCAGTGCCTAAGGGTATGATTTTATGTATTTAAGCAAGAGTAAAATAGTTAATATTTTAAATAAATACAGTTTATATAGTCTTGTGAGATAAAAATGAAATCATATGTATTTCACAAGTTTATCCAATTGGAAATAACACATCATATTAAAGTTGTCTTATGAAAATGTACAAACATATGTACAAGCATAAACTAAGACATGCCATGGCATTATACCATGCATTTAGGTGAAGTTTACACCTTTTTTCAACCACACTAATTACTTACAGGTATATATTCTCATGGTATTATCTAAGGGAGCTTTCCTTATTTATGTTTTTAAGCCTTATTTGTAGCTTTCTCTCACTACAATAAAGCCTCTAATTCACTAGAGTGAGTTATACATTCTCAGCTAAAGAAAACTCATCAATCTTATTACATTCCGTTTTGGAAACCATGATGGTCTCTCAGTCATTGTTACTATTCCTGACTATCAAACTCTTTGAAAACTTCTGAGTACAGGAAATTTCAAACATATACAAAGTAAACCAAGTAGTATAATATCATCTCATGTACCAACCACATAGCTTCAAAACTATCAGAAATCTGTAATTTTGGTTTTTTTTTCATCAAGATAAGTACTAACTCTATGCTCCATTACTTATTAGTATTTTATAAACTTTTATTTAGGTAGAATTAATGTACATTGAATTGTACACATCTGAACTATATAATACTGACAACTAGATATAACTATTAAATACACCACAGACTGAGAAAATAAATATCTTCGAAGAAATACAGCCAGAATATTTCATAGAAGTGAGTTTGGCAATACTTCATCCCATATACTTAGGATAGTTCAAAAAAACACACAAAACTCACTGCTGTGGAGCATTCGACTCATAGCGACCCCTCCTTGGGTTTCCGAGGTGGTATCTCTATGGAAGTAGACTGTCCAATCTTCCTTTTGAGCAATGGCTGGTGGGTTTGAACTGCCAACCTCCTGGTTAACTGTGAAAAGCCTTAGGCACTATACCACAAGAGCACCCTAGGACATGTTAGCAGGATGGAAAGTGTCTGGAGAAGGAACATCATGTTTGGTAAAGCAGAGGGTCATGAGAAAGAGGAAGACCATCAATGAGAGGGATTGGCACAGTGACTGCAGCAATGGATTGGAAAGTTACCCTACAGATAACTCTCAAATAAATTTTTATATAATTATGAGGATGACACAGGACCAGAAATTATTTAGTTCTGTTGCATATTGGGTCACTGTGAGTTAGAAGCAAATTGATTTCACCTAACAACAACAACAGCAAAATTTAACCTAAGTTCCCAGTAACTTATAGAACATTTTTGTCACTGCTAGAAAGTTCCTTTGTGACCCTGAACAGGTCATTCTTGGAAGTGAGAACGGCCAGAGGAAATTGTTTACCAGTTCTGAATTAGTTCATCAACTCAAGAAATTAATATAAATTCAATCATATAAGACTTACATTTTTGTGTTGAGTTCTTTCCCTTCAGTACAATGTCCATGAGATTCATCTATGTTATTGTTGTTGTTGTTTTTAGGTGCCATTGAGTCGTGTCTGACTCACAGCGACCCTATGCTCAGCAGAATGAAACACTGCCCAATCCTGCGCCAGCTCCATGATCCTTGCTATATTTGAGTCCATCGAAGCAGCCACTGTGTCAATCCATCTTGTTGAGGGCCTTCCCCTCTTTCGTCCACCTTCCACATTACCAAGCATGACATCCTTCCCCAGGAGATGATCCCTTCTGACAACATGACCAAAGTAGGTGAGATGAAGTCTGGCCATTCTCACTTCCAAGAAGCATTCTGGCTGTACTTCCTCCAAGACAGGTCTGTTAGTTCTTTTAGCAGTTCATGGTACTTTCAGCATTCTTTGCCAGCATCAATTCTACTTTGGTCTATCTTATTCGTTGTCCAGCTCTCACATGTATATGAAGAAATTAAAAATACTACAGCTTGTGTCATGCATACGTTAGTCCTCAAGGAGACATCTTTGCTCTTCATCACTTGAAAGAGGTCTTTTGCAGATGCTTTGCCCAGTGCTATACATGATCTGATGTCCTGACTGTTGCTTCTATTAGCATGAATTGTAGAACCAAGCAAATGTGAGGTCTTTGACAACTTCAATCTTTTCTCAATTTATTGTGATGCTGCTTATAGGTCCAGTTGTGAAGATTTTGTGTTCTTTATATTGAGATGTAATCCATCCTACAGACTGTATTCTTGAATTTTCATCATTAAGTGCCTCGCATCATCCTCACTTTCAGCAAACAAAGTTGTGTCATCAGCATATCTCAGGTTGTCAATGATTCTTCCTCTAATTTTGATGTCACTTTCTTCTTCATATAGCCCAACTTCTTGGATTATTTGCTCAGCATATAGACTGAATAA
>NW_006921892.1:787870-813611 GCF_000298275.1 Orycteropus afer afer
CCTTTGCATAGTCAATAAAACACAAATAAACATCTTCCTGGTATTCTCTGCTTTGAGCCAGGATCCATCTGACAACAGCTGCGATATTCCACTTTCTCTTCTGAATCCAGCTCACACCTCTGGAAGTTCTCTATCAATATACTGCTGCAACCATTTTTGAATTATCTTCAGTAAGATCTTACTTGTGTGCGATATTAATGATATTATTCGATAATTTCCACATTCTGTGGGATCAGCTTTCTTTGGAATGGGTACAAATAAGGATATCTTCCAGTCAATTGACCAGATAGCTGTCTTCCAAATCTCTTGGCATAACTGAGTGAGGGCTTCCAGTGGGGCATCTGTTTGTAGAAACATATCAATGGGTGTCCCATCAATTCCTGGAGATTTTTTTCTTTGCCAATTCCTTCAGTACAGCTTCAACTTCTTCCTTCAGTACCATTGGTTCTTGATCACATGTCATGTCCTAAAGTGGATGAACATCAACCAATTATTGGTGCAGTGACTGTGTATTCCTTCTAGCTTCTTTGGATGCTTCTTGCATCATTAAATATTTTGCCCATAGAATCTTTCAATATTGCAACTTGAGGCTTAATTTTTTTCCTCAGTTCTTTCAGCTCGAGAAATGGTGAGTGAGTTCTTCCCTTTTTTTTTCTAACTCCAAGTCCCTGCACATTTCATTAAAGTAACTGGCTTTGTCTGCTCCAGGTGTGTGTTCTTTGAAATCTTCGGTTCAGCAATTTTATCTTGCCATTTCTTCCAATTGCTTTAGCTACTCTCAGCTCAAGGGCAAGTTTCAGAGTCTCTTCTGTCATCTATTTTGGTCTTCTTTTTAGTCACCTCTTGCTTCATGGATGAAGTTCTTGATGTTATCACATAATTCTTCTGATTTTTAAGTCATTGGTGTTCAATGAACAAAATCTATTCTTTAGATGGTCTCTAAATTCAGGAGGAATATATTAAAGATCATAGTTTGGGTCTCGTGGACTTGTTTTAACTGTCTTTAACTTCAAGTTGAACTTGCATATGAGCAGTTGATGGTCTGTTACACAATCAAATCCTGGCCTGGTTTTGGCTGAAGATATGGAGCTTTTTCATCACCTCTTACCACAGATGTAGTCAATCTGATTCCTGTGTATTCCATCTGGCTAAATCCACATGTATAGCCTCTGTTTGTGTTGTTGAAGAAAGGTATTTGCGATGATTAAGTCATTGGTCTTGGAAAATTCTATCATGCAATTTCCAGCATCATTTCTGTCACCAAGTCCAAATTTTCCAACTACTGGTGATTCTTCTTTGTTTCCAACTTTTGCTTTCCAGTCCCAGTGATAATTAACACTTCCTGATTGCATGTTCGGTCAATTTCAGATTGCAAAAGCTGATAAAAATCTTCAATTTCTTCATCTTTGGCTTTGGTAGTTGGGGCATAAATTTTAATAATAGTCATATTAACTAGTCTTCCTTGTAGGCATATGGATATTATCCTATCACTAACAGCATTGTACTTCAGGACAGATCTTGGAACATCCTTTGTGATGATGAATGCCACTCCATTCCTCTTCAAACTGTCATTCTCAGCATAATGGACCACATGGTGGTCTGATTCAAAATGGCCAAAACCAGTCCATTTCAGCTCACTAATACCTAGGATATCAATCTTTTTGTGCTCCATTTCATTTTTGAAAGCTTTCAATTTTCCTAGCTTTGTGCTTTGTACTTTCCATGTTCTGATTATTAATGGATGTTTGCAGCTGTTTCCTCTCAATTTGAGTCATGCCACATCAGCAAATGGAGGTCTTGAATGCTTTACCTTATCCATATCATTAAGGGTGGTTCTACTCTGATGATGCAGCTCTCTCCTGGTCCTATTTTGAGAGCCCTCCAACCTAAGTGGCTTATACTCCTGAGATGTATTGGAAAATATTTCCAGGCTATTCATAAATTTGCACAGTAATATATCAGACAGTGTTTCTCTGCTATTCATAAGGTTTTCACTGATCAATTCTTTGAGAAATGGATGGCCTCCTCCTTCTTCCCAGTCTGTTCTAATCTGTAAACTGTTAAAACCTGGGCAGCATGTGCATCCCTACTGGGTTTGAGACACCGGTCGCACAGCCTCAAGCTTCACAGCAACACTCTACCACAGTAGGACAAACTGATAGACAAGTTTGTTTCCCTTAGCTGTTCAAAACCTCTCCACCCTCCCCACCCTCCCTTTATATAGATTCCTGCCTCTTTCCCATCTCTTGGGAAGGGTGTAGCCTGGGTCCCCAGCCTTATCTAGGTCCCTGCCTCTGATTCCTCACTCTCTCCTGGTCTGTCTCTTGGTTTTTTCTCTGTTTCCCTGCCTCTTGGGAGGGCCTGGGACCCTGGCCTTACCTGAGTTCCTGCCCTGCTTCCTCACTCTGTCCTGCTCCTTCCCTGGCTTTTTCTCTGCCACTTGGGAGGGGTGGGGCCTGGGACCCCAGCCTTATCTGGATCCCTGCATCTGCTTCCTCCATATTACTGTAGTAGGAGTATTTTATTTCATATTACTACTGAATATCATTTAATTATATGCATATACCACAATTTGTTTATTCATTCCCTTGTTGATGGACATTTGGGTGGTTTGAAATAAACGTTGGTCTCTTGTGGATAAAGCTTCTATGAAAATCCTTGTACAAATGTTTTGTTCATTTTAAAAATATGTTATTATTTCTCTGAGGTTAAGATATCCAAAAGTGGAATTGCTTGGTTAAGTGGTAAATTGATATTTAATGTTAATAGAAATTTCTAAATATTTTTCCAAAATGCCTTTTTTAAATTATTATCTCCCTATCAAAAATGTGTGAGATTTCTGTTTGCTTTATATTTTAACCAAAATTTTGTGTTTGTTATTTTCTTTTCTTTTCTTTTTTTTAATTTAAACAGCTTTATTAGCCACAGCTGACACAATTTAGCTCTCCACTACAAGCTGAAAGATTGGTGATTCGAATCAAGGCTTCAAACAGGTCCATTCCAATGTAAACCCCATACTGAGAACTTACGCTTCCAAACTAGTCAGCATCTAGTTTAACTAAATCTATAAGTGGCTCTTATAAATCTTCAGGTGTGCATAAGAATCACTGAAGGATGTTTTAAAATGGAAATTCTGATTATGTATATCTGGTGTGGAAAGGCAAATTTCCAGCAAGAGGTCAAACCAGAATGAACCAGCTCAAAGTTCTGCTTCAAATCTATTCAGAAGTGATTCAGAAGACAGACTTGGTTATCATTTTTTATAATTTCATAGCCTTGAAACCTTACAGAGTGTTTTTTTTTTTTTATTTTTTTAATTTTTCTTTTTTTATTTATTTTATTATTTTTTTAAATTGTGGTTTACAAAACATTGTATGCCTATCACTATAGTCTAATTTTAGATCATTTTCACCTACTCAAAAAAAAAAACAAAACAAAAACTCATAGACTTTACTATTCATTCCTCATTATCTAGCCCCCCTCTCATTTCCCAGGCCTAGGCAGACATTAATCTACTTTCCTTCCATTTTGTTATTGTTGTTAGGTGCCATTGAGTCAGCTCTGACTCATAGCAACTTTATGTACAACAGGATGAAAGACTTCCTGGTCCTGTATCAGCCTCACAATCCTTACTATACCAGAGCCCATCATTGTAGACACTGTCAATCCATCTCGTTGAGGATTTTTCCCTTTTTCTTTGACCCACCACTTTACACACACACACACACACACACACACCCCACTTTACCAAGCATGATATCCTTCTCCAGGAAATGGTCCCTTCTGACTCCATAACCAAAGCAGGTGAGATGAAATCTAACCATTTTTGCTTCCAAGGAGCATTCCACCTGCACTTCCTCCAGGACAGATTTGTTAGTTCATTTTGCAGCCCATGGAACTTTAAGTATTCTTTGCCAACACCACAACTCAAAAGTATCCACTCTTTTTTCAGTCTTCCTTATTCATTATTCAGTTCTCACATACCTATGATGTGATAGAAAATACCAAGGCTTGGGTTAGGTGCAACTTAGTCTACAAAGAGACATCTTTGCCCTCCAGCAATTTAAATACATCTTTGCAGCAGATACGTCCAATGCAATACTTCCTCTGATGTCTTGACTGGTGCTTCCATTGGTGTTGATTATGGAACCAAGTAATATTAAACCTTTGACAACTTCAATCTTTTGTCCATTTATTTGATGCTGCTTATTCGTCCAGTTATGAAGAATTCTATTTTCTTTATGTTGAGATGCAATCCCTACTGCAGACTGTAGTCTTCAATTTTCATCAGTGCTTCAAGTCATCCTCACTTTCAGCAGCAAAGCTGCGTCCTCTGCATATCACAGGTTGTTAATTAATCTTCTTCCTAACCTGATGTCATGCTTTTCTTCATATAGTCCAGCTTCTCAAATTATTTTCTCAGCATACAGATTGAATAAGTACAGTGAAAGAATACAATCCTGACATACTCTCTTCCTGACTTAAACTCTGTAGTATGCCCTTGTTCTTCTCGAATGATGGACTTCTGGTCTACACACAGGTTCCTCACAAATGCAATTGTGTGTTCTGGAATTCCCATTTTTCTCAATGATCCACAACTTGTCATGGCCCACACAATTGAAGGATTTTCTGTAGTCAATAAAACACAAATAAGCATCTTTCTGGTATTCTTTGCTTTCAGCCAAGATCCATCTGACATCAGAAATTACATTCTTCATTCCATGTCCTCTTCTGAATCCCACTTGCATTCCTGGAAGTTCTCTATCAATATAATACTGCAACCATTTTTGAATTATCTTCAGCAAGATTTTACTTGTGTGTGATATCAATGATATTGTTTGATAATTTTCACATTCTGTGGGATCACCTCTCTTTGGAATAGGTATAAATATGGATCTCTTCCAGTCAGTTGTCCAGGTAGCTCTCTACCAAAATTCTTGGCAAAGGCAAATGAATGCCTCCAGAGTGGCATCCTTTTGTTGAAACATTTCAATGGGTATTCCATAAATTCCTTGCATTTTGCCAATTCCATCAGTGCAGCTTTGAATTCTTCCTTCACTATCACTGGTTCTTGAACCTGAACATCAACCAATTATTTTTGGTAGAGTGAAGTTGTGTATTCTTTACATGTCCGTTTGATGTTACCTGTGTCATCCAATATTTTGCCCACGAATCTTTCCATATTATAACTTGAAGTTTGAATTTTTTTCTTCAGTTAGTTTGAGAAATGTCAAGCGTGTTCTTCCCTTTTGGTTTTCTAACTCCAGAACTTTGCACATTTCATTATAATAATTGTCTTTGTCTTCTCAAGTTTCTCTTCGAAATCTTATGTTCAGCTCTTTTATCTTGTCATTTCTTCCATTGGCTTTAGCTATTCCTCATTCAAAAGAAAGTTTCAGAGTCTCTTCTGACATCCATTTTGGTCTTTTCTTCCTTTTCTGTATTTTTAAAGGCCTTTTGCTTTCTTCATTTATGATGTTCTTGATGTCATTCCACAATTTCTTGGGTTTTCCATCATTGGTATTCAGTGCATCAAATTTATTCTTTAGATGGTAGTCTGGTTACTTCTGTGCTGCTCTAACAGAACATACCACAAATGGGATGGCTTTAACAAACAGGAGTTTATTCTTACAATTTGGAGGCTTTAACTCTGAGTTCAAAATTGCAAGGTTCTAGGGGCAGAGGATCACTGGTAGTATAGTGCCTAAGGTATTTGACTGCTAACCAGAAGGCTGGTGTCTCAAACCTTGGAAGAAGGAAGGTTGGGCAATCTACTTCTGTAGTGATACTGCCTCATAAACCCAAGGAGGGGTCACTATGAATCAGATTTGAATTGATGGCACTGAGTTTTGGGCAGTTTGAAGGGCTGGGTGAAAGCCCCTCAACCTTGGGCTTCAGCTCTGCCTCCTGCTTCTGGCCCACTGGAGCTAGAGGATTTTCTTCACTCAAACAGCTGCTGGCAACTGAGGCTGGCAAACCCAAGGTTGACAAGTAAAAAGGCACAGTCCCAATGTTACCAAACCACATGGCAGTCAATTGATTCAAGTCCATTGAAAGTCCCAAGGTTGGCAAGGCATAGCAGTCTGCTGAACAATGGCATGGCTACATGCAGGGTCCAAGCATGACATAACCTAGAAACCATTCCCCAAGGCTTCTCCTTATTTACAGGAAGCAGTCCACATCCTTAAGGCAGCTACTCAGCTGCTCACAGTAGATTCCACCATGAAGTTGATTACCAGCTTCAAAATGGGGAATACTACAAATCCAGCTAACCAGCCACTCAACCAGGCCCATCCAAGTTGGCACACAAACTTAACTACCACAGATGGTCTCCAAATTCAGAAGGGATATAATTAAGGTCATATTTTGGCTCCCATAGACTTGTTTTAATTATCTTCCACTTCAACTTGAACTTGCATATGAACCATTGATGGTCTGTTTCACAGTCAGCTCCTGACCTTGTTTTGGCTGAAGTAATCAAGCTCCATAGCCTCCTGCCACACCTGTAGTTAATCTGATTCCTGTGTTCTCTATCTGGCAATGTCTATGTGAATAGCTGCAGTTTGTGTTAAAAAAAGAAAAAAAAAAATGTTTGCAATGACTAAGTCATTGGTGTTGCAAAATTCTATCACGCGATCTCCAGCGTTACTTCTGTCACTAAGGCCACATTTTCTAACTACTGGTGATTCTTCCTTTCCAACTTTTGCATTACAATCACAGGTGTTAATCAGCACATCTTGATTGCATATTCGGTCAATTTCAGACTGCAGAAGTTGGTAAATATCTTCAATTTCTTCATCTTTGGCTTTGGTGGTTGATGCATAAATTTGAATAATAGTATTAACTGATCTTGGTCATAGGCATATGGATATTATCTTATCACTGACAGCATTATACTTCAGGATAGATCTTGAAACATGCTTTGTGAGGATGAATGCCATGCCATTACTCTTCAATTTTTCATTCCCAGCATAGTAGATCATTTTGTTGCCTGACTCAAAACGGCCAAAACCAGTCCATTTTAACTCACTCATGCCTAGGATATCAATCTTTATGCATTCAATTTCATTTTTTACAACTTCTAATTTTCCTAGATTTGTATTTTGTACACTCTGTGTTCTGATTATGGATTTGCAGCTGTTTCTTCCCATTTTGAGTTATGCCACATCAGCAAACGGAGGTCCTGAAATCTTTATTCTATCCACATGATTAAGGCCAGCTCTACTCTACCCTTCCCCAGCCGTATTTTGAGTGCCTTTCAACCTGAGGGGCTCATCTTCTGGCACTCTATAGGAAAATGTTTCAGGGCTATAAATAAAGTTTTTAGTAATATATCAGATAGTGTTTCCCTGATGTTCATTACGTTTTCACTGGCCAAATTTTTGAGAAGTGGATGCCCCCTTCCTTCTTCAGAGATTGTCTTAGTCTGGAAGCTGCACTGAAACCTGTCCACCATGGGTGACTCTGCTGGTATTTGAAATACTGGTGACATAGCCTCTAGCCTCACAGCAACATACATGCCACCATAATATGACAAACTGATAGAAAAGTGGATCACAGATTTTCTTATTTTGAACCATTCTGATCAGGATCAGAAGACAACTCATTAACAACCTATGATATGCAGACTGCACAACCTTGCTTGCTGAAAGTGAAGATGACTTGAAGTACTTATTGATGAAGATTAAAAACTACAGTCTGGAGTATGGATTATACTCCAACATAAAGAAAACAAAAATCCTCAAAACTGGACCAATAAGCAGCATCACAATAAATGGAGAAAATATTTAAGGTGTCCAAGATTTCATCTACTTGGATCTACAACCAACTCCCATGGAAGCAGCATTCAGAAATCAGAGGATATATTGTGCTGGGCAAAGCTGCTGCAAAACACCTCCTTGAACTGTGGAAGAGCAAAGATCTCACTTTGAAAACTAAAGTGTACTGTTGAGACCAAGGAAAAAGACCCCCAAAAGAACATGATTGCAAGGTGCATGTTCTAATTACAATTAAGAGATGTATGGTTGAATGATTGCTTTAAGAG
The DNA here is from genome assembly GCF_000298275.1 of Orycteropus afer afer. Classification (NCBI taxonomy): domain Eukaryota; kingdom Metazoa; phylum Chordata; class Mammalia; order Tubulidentata; family Orycteropodidae; genus Orycteropus; species Orycteropus afer. Next base: position 795,915 of record NW_006921892.1, read on the forward strand.
AAGGCAAGGCCTCTCTTATGGTTGAATGCTTGGCTTCAGCTTTGTGTTCCTGGGGCAGAAAATTGCCCCAGCAGAATGATTGCTAACCTGTTTCCCTGGAATAACGTTTTGCCCAAAGAATAGTATACCTTAGAAACCATTCTTTAGAATCATGTTATGTTTTAGAATGAGGTATCTTAGTGAATATTTGATAATCCTGCAAGAAATGTTAACCTAATTAATTATCCAATACATTTGGACACGGGAAAATGCCTTTGGGTACAGGAAAGAGCAAAACTAACTTTTAATTAATAACTGATTGTTATAAGGAAATGTTTGATTTTACTGTAAAACAATATTTGATTGAATACTTGATTGTTTTGAAGAAATATCAAGAATAATGATGTAATAGTATGCTTATGTATAAATAAAGCAGAGCAGATGCATCAGTGATCGCTCTCACAGAACATGCGGGGCATCTGCCTGGCCCCTGTTCCTTTATTAAAAAACATTAATCCTTTTGTGTCGCCTCATTTCGTGACTTGTGAAGTTTTGCCGGACATGGCAGTATAACTAACCCAAGCCATGATATTTTCAGTTGCCTCATATCTATGTGAAATCTGGACAATGAATAAGGAAGACTGAAGAAGAGTTGTTGCTTTGGAGTTGTGGAGTTGGTGAAGAATAGTGAAATTATTATGGATTGCCAGAAGAACTAACAAATCTGACCTGAAAGAAGTGCAGGTGGAATGTTCCTTAGAAGTGAGCCAGACTTAGTCTGACCTACTTTGTTCTGTTGTCAGAGGGAATCATTCCCTGGAGAAGGATATCATGCTTGGTAAAGAGGAGGGTCAGAGGAAAAAGAGACCCTTAACAAGATGGATTGACACAGTGGCTGCAAAGACTAAGTCAAGTATAGCAAAGATTGTGAAGATGACGTGTGACTGGGCAGTGTTCCTTTCTGTGGTACATAGGGTTGCTGTAAGTCAGAGCTGAGTCAATGGCACCTAACAAACAACATTATATTTTGTGAATATACCACAGTTTATTTTCACACAAGTTTGTGAACATTTGTCTCCAGTTTTAGCTATTAAGAATAATGTTACAATCTTTCTTTTACAAGTCGTTGTTTGGGTAGATATGTTTTCATTTTTATTGAGCACATACTGGGCATCTAATAGCTACATCAAATAGTAATTCTGTGCTCAACATTTTGAGAAACTACCAAACTGTTTTCCACATTATTTGCAACCTTTCACTTTCCCCACAGCAATATATGAGATTTCAGATTTCACCCCCTAACCAACATATTTGTTATTTGTCTTTTGGATTTTTTTTTTTTTTTTACTGTGATTTTTGTGAAAATGTATAGAACAAATGTATATTACATGCAACAATTCCTACACAGTTTGTTTCATGATGTTGATTACAATCCCCATAATGTAACAGCTCTTTTCCCACTCTGTCCCTGTAGTTACCTTTTCCCTGTATTCTTTTTTACTTCCTGTATCCTTCTTTCCTATCCATTCCTACACTCTGAGTTATCTCCCTGTGCAAATACTACTACCCTTCTGATCTCCTATGAGATCAACTTTATACTTGATAATTTTTAAATCTCTATTTGTTTCCAAGATTATTGACACAATGTTTATTAAACACAGTTTATATATAATATATATATATATATATGCATGTATAAGTATATATGTGATTTTTATTTGTTTTTTAATATTAGTAAAATTCCAGAGGTAGAAACATTAACTTAATTTCTTCAGCAGATTTAATGAAGTCACAGACCTCCCTACATTCCATTACTCTTTGTTAATGACTTGTAGATCTAAAAATTAATGGTAAGAAGACACTAAATATCCCATCCCACAACAAAAGTAATACATAGCTATGAATAAAATATGACTCAGAAAAAAGGAATTTAGAATAAATTTTTGTTTTCAAGAACCAAATAAGATGATTTTAAATGCAGCAATAAAAATCACATTGGCATTTAAACGTCTCAGTTCTCCTTTCAATAAATGAGGTAAAGCAGATTTCACAACAGTTTCACTTTGTCACTATTCAATTATTATCTAAGTCACTCTGAATCACCAAGACCTAAAGAGATTTTTAGAAAAATGGAGAGAAAATTTGAGTTTTAACAGCACTTGGCACAAAAAAAAAAAAAAAAGAAAGAAATTTAGGAGGATCAAGAGAAACCTTATTTTCTTCTTCTAGGAGCTCTGGTAGCATAGTGCCTAAGGCACTTGGCTGCTAACCAGAAGGCTGGCGGTTCAAACCCACCAGCCACTCCTTGGAAGGAAGGTTGGGCATTCCTACTTCCGTAGTGATACTGCCTCAGAAACCCAAGGAGGGGTCGCTATGAGTCGGGGCCGACTCAATGGCAAATAACAACAATAACAACAGGAAATAAAAAAGCAAAATTACAAGGTTGGTACAAAATAATCCTAGTGAATATCATTTACTGAATCAAATTCCTTAAGAGACATTCTCAACTAGTAATCCAGTGACTAATAGACTACTTCTAATATCTAAACTGTTCTGAGTCATTTGCTTAGCGTATTATACCGCAAATACTCAAGTGATTCTAATCAAATGGGTGCATAAAATGACATGAACAAAGCATCCGGATTGTTTGCCTCACTTTTTAACCAGTTGTATACAAATCTTTGATGTAGTAGAGAAATAAAATGCATTCTGCCTCATATTCTAAGCTTCAAGTACCCGTATATGTATAATTCATGCCACTCATCACACTATTGCAATTAATTAAGCATTACATTAAAATAATATTTGTCTCCATGGGGTTGTAAGTCAGTTAAATGTTAAAGTCTTAAAGTGTTTACACAGATGGAAAAATGATTTGAAACATAACTAAATTACTTCCATGTTTTAAATTTTCTAGGACTTTAAAAAAAAATATTTTCCTTCCCAATGTATCTAAATTTCTTCCTACAAATGTCTTAAAACCTGAGGAGATTTATATTTAATAACTGGGCATAATAATCAGAACCTGAGTTTTAAGATAAAAAGGTATGTTGTTATATTTAACACATTTATTACAGTATTTAAAACTTCACCAAAAATGCGGCTATCTTTGTTGTCGCTGTTGTTATTAGGTGCTGTTGAGTTAGCTCTGACTTGTGGTGACCCAATGTACAATAGAACAAAACACTCCCCAGTGGAAGGTTTCCAGAAATATATCAGAAAGTGTTTCCCTGCTATTCATAAGGTTTTCATTGGCTAATTCTTTGAGAAGTGGATGGCCCCTTCCTTTTTCCAAGTCTGTCTGGAATCTCTGCTAAAACCTGTCCATCATGGGTGACCCTGCTGGTATTTGAAATACCAGTGGCATAACCTCCAGCCTCACAGTAACACACAAGCCACCACAGTACAACAAAGTGACACACGAGTGATAGGGATATTATCATCTGGTGGCGTATTGCCTAAGGCATTTGACAGCTAACCAGAAGGCTCGAGGTTCAAACCCACCATCCACTCCTCCAAAAGAAATTTGAACAATCTACTTCTGCAGAGATACTGCCTCAGAAACACAAAGAGAGATCACTATGAGACTGGATTGACTCAACAGCAGTGAGTTGTTTTTTTTTGTTTGTTTGTTTGTTTGGAGAATGTGGTAAAATATATTTATTAGTAAAAGGTCATTGGAAATGTTCATATAATAATGAATATTATCACATTTATTTAGGAACTCTGGTGGCATAGTGCCTAAGGCATTTGACCATGTTTATTTAATTTTCAATTCAATGAAATTATTTTTTCATAATATATGACATTTGTTTATCCAGGAACAGAAATAAGATAATTTGAATTCAAATTATGCATGTATACATCTATGCTTGTTTTATGTTCTACACATGTACAAAGTACACCAAAAAAAAAAAAATACTTTTTTCCTTTCATTTTTGTCATAATGAAGTTGTGAGTCAAATCTGATGCATACTCCAAATACGCTTTCCCCTTCAAAGGGTACCAAACACTCTTTGATCAAATGAGAAATGATCAAAGTCTAGCCTTGTTTTAAAAGCCCATAAAAATGTTAGATTCAAGTGCTTTTCATTTCTCCTTCAGCAGGTGCTTTGATAATCTATTTTATTAAAAGAAAAAGGATGGCAATTAATACTGTAACACAGGGAGTGAAATGCTGAAAGCACTGTGTGGGTGATTTTTCAATACAGAGAGATTTATGACAATACTGATACATCAGCATTTCCAAGTGAAAGTCATCCATGATCTAAGGACATGTGTTCCCTTCAGATGTCACAGTTGTCTCGTTTTTGTCAGTCAGGAAATTCATTTTTTATGGTTGAATTTTATTGCTGTTTAGATGCTTGTTTGATTTGAGAATATCTCAAATTTACATGAACATATCAGCACTAAAGCAGTCAGGAAAGATTGAGTTTATTCCTAGATGGAATGGCAAAATATCATATCAAGGTGTAGAGCACAGCTTTCAGCAGCTCTCTATCAACTCACAAAACTACAAAAAATAAGTATGATCCCCAAATGTCTTTGCAGTGTGATATCACATTTCTGTGTCATCAGCAATCCAAATTCTGTAGTAGAGATCATTCACTGATGTATCGTAATAAATCTAGTCCATACTGGATTTAGAAAACACTTCATCCAATTTAAGTTTTTTTTCCTGCTGTCAAAATATGCATTTTATATAATATCAATCTTTCTTTAAATTTCTATTATTATTTGAAGGAGCTCTGGTAGCATAGTGCCTAAGGCACTTGACTGCTAACCAGAAGGTTGGCGGCTCAAACTCACCAGCCGCTCCTCGGAAGGAAGATGGGGCAATCTACTTCCCTAGTGATATTGCCTCAGAAACCCAAGGAGGGGTCACTATGAGTCGGGTCCGACTGGACTCCACATAACAACAACAACAACAACAACATTATTATTTGGGTGAAAGCTTACAGAGCAACTTCACTTTCATTACAGCAATTCACATACACTTTGTGTCATGACATTGCAATTTTCCACAATGCAACAGCTCCCCTCCCACTTCCTCCCCATAGTTACTCTTCCCTGTGTCTTTCCCTCCCATGCTTTCCCGCCCCCCAAGCTGTCTCCCTGTGCATCTCCTGTTGATGGCCACCTAGGTTGTTTCCATTCTTTGACATTGTAAATAGTGCTGCCATGAACATGGGTGTGAATATTTCTGTTCTTGTCCTGGCTCTCACTTATTTAACATATATACCCAGTAATGGAAAGGCTGAGTCAAATGGTATTTCTAATTCCAACTTTTAAGGAATCTCCATACTGCTTTGCACAGTGGTTGTTTGATTTTACAGTCTCACCAGCAGTGTATGAGAGTCTCAATCTCTCCACATTCTCACCAGCTTTTGTTATTTTCTGTCTTGTTGAACTTTGCTACTAGTGCTGGGGCAAGATAGATTCTCATTGTGTTTTGATTTGCTCTCTCTAACAGCTAATGATCATGAGCATTTCTTCAAGTGTTTGCTGGCTGCCTGAATATCCTCTTTGGTGAAGTGTCTATTCATGTCTTCTGCCTATTTTTCAATTGAGTTGTTTGTCTTTTTGTTGTTGAGGTGTTGGAGTTTTCTATAAATTCTAGAGATAAGTCTCTTGTTAAATATGTCATTGTCTAATATTTTTCCCCAATCTAGATTCTCTTTGACTCTTTTGGAGAAGTCTGTGAAAGCACATAAACATTTAATTTTTAGAAGGTCCCATTCATCTAGTTTCTCTTCTGCTGCTTGTGCATTTTGGGTTGTGCTTAATAGTCTATTTATGCCAGATATTAAAAAAAAAAAAACCTCACTGCTGGCAAGTGAGATATGACTCGTAGCAATCCCTCCTTGGGTTTCAAAGCCAGTATCACTGCGGAAGTAGATTGCCCATTCTTTCTTCTGAGGGGTGGCTTGTGGGTTTGAATGGCCATCCTTCTGGTTAGTGGTCAAATGCCTTAGGCACTATGCCAGCAGAGCTTTGACCCTAATTTTTCCTTGAGGAACTTTACAGTTTTAAGTTTCACATTGAAGTCTTTAATCTATCTGTAATTAGTTTTTGTGTATGAAGTGAGATACAGATCTTGTTTCATTTTTCTGCAAATGGATATCCAGTATTGCCAGCACCATTTGTTAAACAATGTCTTCTCCATTTAATAGATTTTGGACCTTTGTTAAAGAACAGCCGATCATAGTTCAATGGATCTATTTCTGGGTTTTCAAATCTATTCCACTGGTATATGTGTCTGCCATTGTACCAATACCAGGAAATTTTGACTATTCTGGCTGTATACCAGGTTTTAAGATCCAGAAGTATGAGACCTCCTACTTTGTTCTTCTTCTTCTTCAATAATGTTTTGCTAATCTGAGGTCCCTTTCCTTTTCATATAAAGTTGGTGATTGGTTTTTCCATATCTTTAAAGAATATTAATGGGATCCAGATTGGGATTGTATTATATGTATATTGCTTTAGGATAGAATTGACATTTTCAAAATATTCAATCTTCCTATCAACAAGCATGGTATGTTCTTTCATTTATGTAGATCTCCTATGGTTTCTTGACGTACTAATTGATAGCGTTCTTTGTACAGGTCTTTTCTGTTCCTGTTAAGATTTATTCCCAAGAATTTTATTTTTTGGTAGCTATTATAAATGATATTGATTTCCTTATTTCTTTTTCAGCAATATCTTTACTGGTATAGAGGAATCCAACTGATTTTTGGATGTTGATCTTGTATCCTATCACTATGCTAAATTTCTCAATTGGTTCCAGTAGATTATTTACTAAGTCTCTTGGATTTTCTAGGTATAGAATCATATAATCAGCAAATAGGGATAGTTTGACTTCTTCCTTATCAATCTGGATGCCTTCAATTTCCCTTTCTTGCCTTATCATCCTGGATAGGACTTCCAATACAATGTTGAATAGAAGTGGTGAGAGAGGGCATCCTTGTCTGGTTCCTGTTTGCAAGGGGAATGGTTTCAGTCTCTCTCCTTTGAGAATAATATTGGCTGTTGGTTTTGCATGTATGCCTTTTATTATGTTGAAGAATGTACCTTCTATTCCTGTTTTGCTGAGAATTTTTATGAGGAATGGATGTTGGATTTTATCAAATGCCTTTTCTGCATCAATTGATATGATCATGAGCTTGTTTTCTTTTGTTTTATTTATGTGATGGATGATGTTGATTGTTTTTCTAATGTTGAATCCTCCTTGAATATGTGATATGAACCCCACTTGGTAACAATGAATTATTTTCTGATATGTTGATGGAGTCTATTGGCTAGGATTTTGTTGAAGACTTTTGCATCTATATTTATGAGGGCTATTGGTCTGTAGTTTTCCTTTTTAGTGATGTCCTTGCCTAGTTTTGTTATCAAGTTTATGCTTGCTTTATAAAATGAGTTTGGGAGGATTTCATCTTTTTCTATGTTTTTGAGTAGGATTGGTGTCAGTTCTCTGAATGTTTGGTAGAATTATCTGGTGAAACTGTCTCGGCCAGGAGTTTTATTTGTTTGTAATTCGTTTATGACCTGTTCAATTTCCTTTTTTTTTAAGGGTCTGTTCAAATTTTACACCTCAGTCTTTGTTAGTTTATGTAAGTTGTGTGTTCCTGGAAATCTGCCCATTTCTTCTAGATTTTCAAAATTGTTTGAGTACAGTTATTCATAGTATCCTGATATTATCCTTTTTATTTCAGTTGGTTCTTTAGTGATGTCACCCATTTTGATTCTTATTCATATTATTTATATTTTCTCCCCCTTTTTTAAATTTGCAAGTGGTTTGCCAATTTTATTAATCTTTCAAAAAATAATTTCTAGTCTTGTTGATTTTTTCTATTGTCCTTCTATTTTTTGTTTCATTGATTTCTGCTCAAATTTTTGTTATTTCATTTCTTCTGGGGATTTTTCTTGCTGTTCTTTTTCTAATTGTTGGAAATGCTGGTTTAAAGTTTTGATTTTAGCTCTTTCTTCTGTTTTGATGTGTACATTTGTTGCTATAAATTGCACTGTGATCAGTGCTTTTGCTGTGGCCCCAAGATTTTGGTATGTTGTGTTTTAAATCTCATTTGATTCAAGGAATTTTTTAATTTCACTTTTTATTTCTTCTATTACCCAGTCTTTCTCAAGGAGGGTGTTGTTCAGTTTCCATTTGTTTACTCTTTTTCAGTTCATCTTCCTGTTATTGATTTCTGATTTGATAGCATTGGGATCTGAGAAAATGCTTTGCAGTATTTCAATGTTTTTAAATTTATTAAAGCTTGCTTTATTGCTCAATGTATGATCTATCCTCAAGAATGTTCCATGTGTACTGCAAAAAAAAAAAAAAATGTATATTGTGCTTTTGTTGGTTGAAATGTTCTGTAAATGTCTATATGGTCAAGTTGGTGAATTATATTGTTTAGTTCTTCTGTGTCTTTGTTGAGTTTCTTTCCAGTTGTTCTTTCATTGAGAGTGGTATATTAAAGTCTCCCACTATGACTGTGGAGTCATCTCTTTGCCTTTTCAACTCTTTTAAAGTCTTATTTATTTATTTTGGGTCCTTTCATTGGGTCCATAAATATTTATTATGGTTATATCTTCTTGTTCAATTGATCCTTTAATCATTATATAATGTCCTTCCATATCTCGTATGGTGGTTTTTGTCTTAAAGTCAATTTGATCAGACATTAATATTGTCACTCCTGCTCATTTTTGGTTGCCACTCACTTATATTTTCCAAATCTTTGATTTTCATGCTATTTTTGCCTTTGTCTCTAAGGTGTGTCTCTTGTAGACAGCCTATTGATGGGTTATGATTTCTTCTCCAGTCTGCAACTCTCTATCTCTTGAGTGGTATATTTAACCCATTAACATTCAGTGTAATTATTGATAAGTATGAATTGGTTGCTGTCATTTTGTTATGTGTTTTTTCATGGTGTTCCTTGTTTCTTTGTTCCATATAATTTTCTGTGCTGAGATCATTATGTTTATGAATTGTGTTATCATTTTCTTTGTTGCTATTGTTTTAGTATTTGCTAAATATTTGTGCTTGTCCTCTTTTTTTATTGTGATGTGCAGATTTATCATTTTTCGTTGAGGTTACCCTGTGATTTATAATTTTATAGTTTAGCACAGTCTCTTCTAACTTGCAACTCTTTTAACTTCCTGATTATTTAGAAGTTCTGTAACTGCACTATTTTTATTTTTTAGTTGTCCTCATATGCCAATTGATGGCTCTTGTTCCCTGTTTACAATCTTGTAAGTTTATTTTACTTTGGATTATTCCATAGCTGGATTGGGTCTAGGTCATGTCATCTTGTGAATTAATGGTTGGTTGCTATTTGCTATTATTGGTTCTCTGTTCAAAAGACCCCCTTTAGTATCTCTTGTAAGGTTGGTCTAGTTTTAACAAATTCTCTTAATTTTTGCTTATCTGGAAATCTCCTAATTTGACCATCATATTTGAGGGCCAATTTTGCTGTGTATATAATTTTTGTTTGGAAATTTTTCTGTTTCATGATTTTATATATACCATCCATCCCATTGCCTTCTCGCTTGCATGGTTTCTGCTGAGAAATCAGAGCTTATTCTTAAGGATTTTCTATTGTAGGTAACTTTTCATTTTTCCCATATTGCTTTCAGGATTTTTTCTTTGTATTTGGTTTGGATAAATTTGATGATGATATATGTCTTGATAATTTTCTTTTGGGGTCTATCCTGTTTGTAGTTCATTGGATTTCCTTAATGGATATATTCTCATCTTTCATCATACCAGGGAAGTTCTGTTCCAACAAATCCTGTCCAATTTTCTTAGTGGGTTTCTTTTTGTCTTCCTGTTCTGGAATCTGGAATTCCAACTACACATAGGTTATTCTTTTGATGGTATCTCACATGAACCTTAAGTTTTCTTCTTTTTTTTTTTTTTTCCTGATTGATTCCTTTCCAAAGAAGTATTCAGGTATTTTTCTTCAATCTCATGAGTTTTGTGTTCCATTGATTCAATTCTACTCCTTTGTCTGTTCAATGTGTTATATATTTCTGAAAATTTAGTATTAACCTTCTGGATTTTTATCTATATAGTTTGTGTAAGTTCTAATTTTTCATTAATTTTGTCATTTTGTTCTTATAGTTTCTTCCAAAATTGTTTTAGGGTTTTGTCTGTGTTTTCCTTAAGTTTGTCAGTGTTTTCCTTGATTTGTTTCTCAGTCCTTTGAAGATACCTAATTACAATTCTTTTGAATTCCTTGTCAAGGAGTTCCAATGCTGCTTCCTCCTCAAGGATGTGTTCTGGGTCTGTATCCTGCTCCCTTGTCTCTACCTCTTTATCATGTTTCCTTTGGTGGACTGTGCTGTTCTGCTGTCTCTTAGACATTGGGACTTTGTTGTATTTAGATCTCTGTTAACTGTGAGGAGCTGCTAGGGGTGAGTCAAGATCTTCATGGTGGTCATTTGCCATGGGCCAGTTGGTGGAGAAGGAACTTGTGGCTGTCATTTGAAGTATAGCTTCAGAAAATGTGGATGTGGTTGGGTCATATGGGCATGGTTGCTATCTCCCACTCATTCAGAAAAAAAAAAAAAAAGAAAAGAAAAAGAAAAACCATCAAAAAAGTGATAGCAAGCAGACAAAAACCACACTGCATAAACACACAGGAACAATCTCAACAACAACAAAAAAGAATCCCACAATATATAGGGAGGGGGGTGATAAGAGAAAAATTCAGAGTAGGAGAATAATGAAGAAAAACTTTGGAAAAATGCAAAAAGAAAAACAGGGAATGGGGAGAACTACAAGACAGAAAAAATGGGAACCAGGAAAAGGAAAGAGAAAAAACTGAAAACTAGATCTAGGAAGGGAAGAAGAAAGAATAGTAATAAAAAGGATGGAAAGGTTTTTTTTTTTTTTTTTTAAATGATAATAGTAATTTTAAAACTGACAAAAGCAAACAAACTGAAAAGATAAAAAATGAAAATAATCTGGGCAGAGCAGGTCAGGGCATCCAGGCTCTATCACTGCACACAGACTGGGATGGAATTCCTGCTGGCACAGGTGGATGGGCATGAAGGATGACCTCATCTACATTCACCAAGAGGGTGTGAGCTATAAGAGTAACAAGGAGTATATTGCACCTTTCCAGTTGTTTGTATCCTGATGTCTTTGCAGTCTCTGGCAAATAGAGCCTATTCTTAGGTCCCAGAAATCTGAGAGAGCACTGTCACTTGAAATATCCAAAATAGTCAAACCGCTTGTAAACACTCAAAATGGCTGAGCACTCTGGACAGGAAAATCCCACAGCTCACCCTCTCTACCTCTTTGCTGCTTCACATTTTTATTCACCAGTCACTAATGCAGTCCTCCATGTAGCCCCTGGCTAGCAGGGTCATTGTTTAAGTTAATTCTTAGGTCCTAACACCACTTAAGAGCTTTGGTAGCACAGTGCCTAAGACACTTGACTGCTAACCAGAAAGCTGGTGGTTCAAACTCACCAGCCACTCCTTGGAAGGAAGACTGAGCAATCTACTTCTGTAGTGATACTGCCTCAGCAACCCAAGGAGGGGTCTCTGTGAGTTCGGTCCGACTCAACGGCACATAACAACAACAACAACACTTGGCAATATCCAAGCTGTCTGTGCCATCAGGATTGCTAAGAGTCCATAGCTCCGTATGTCTCCTTTTCTGGGGTTTTCATGCAGGTTCTTCTGCTACTTGGAGTTCAGTCCACTTCTGTATCCTTCGTTTCAAAACTCAGGGCACTAGGAGTATCTTCTGTATCTGTGTTAGTTGATACCCCTTTTCTTTGTTGAAGATGGTCTGTGTAGTTTATCTGTCTATTTTGTCATCTTAACAGAATTCCCACTTGCAAGCTTCTAAGATCCCAGTCGCTACTCTCCAAGCGAGGTTTTGGAACACAGTTTTTGTATAGTATGTTATGCCAGTTGAGATTTTTGTTCCCTTTGACTATGGTCCCAAGCCCACAGGTCCAACTACTCACTCCCTCTGTGTAGCTGGCTGTGGCCAAGAAGTGATTACAACCTTGTCTTTTGTCATCTCTACTATATACCTGGGAGTACTTACAGAACATACAAATACAGTTGTAGAATGATTTTTTGTCAACCCTGTACATGGTCATGGGAACACTCATTCCTGCATAGACATACCTAATAGTTTAGCCTGTCCACCCATCTTTGCACCTATTGATCAATGTTTGCCATCACTGACAATACAGTACTGTACATGGTTCAACTTTGTGGTCTTTAACTCCCATGCACATCTCTATGCCTCCCTCTTCCTCAGTGCCACCATGTTGACCACTCACATTTGGTATATTGCCTTTCTCTTCATCCAAATCAATACTTGTCTCTACCTATCTAACAGTGTTCCCTTCCCTCCTCTCTCACCCCTGGTAGCCTACAAAGGAAATTTCCTTCCATATATTAACCTTTCTTTGATTTTTCACATTAATAGACTAATAAAATATTTGTCTTTCTGTGATGTGATTATTTCACTCAGCATAATGTCCTTCAAGTTTGTCCATGTTGTTTGGTGTTCTGTAGATTCTACATTATTCTTTAAGGTTTCAAAGTATTCCTTTGTGTGTATGTAACATAGTTTGGTTATCCATTCTTCAGGTGATGGGCACCTAGTATGTTTCCATCTCTTAGCTATTGTAAATAGTGCTGTGATGAACATGGATGTGCATATATCTGTTCTTGTACTAGCTCTCACTTATTTTATATATATATATCTAGTAATGGAATGGCTGGTCACATAGTATTTCTAATTCCAACTTTTTAAGGAATTGCCATATTGTTTTCCAAAGTGGTAGTATCATTTGACAGTCTCACCAGTAATGTATAAGAATCTCAATCTCTCCACATCCTCAGCATCATTTGTTATGTTCTGGCTTGCTGAACTTTCCTACTAGTGCTGGGTCAAGACAGAATCTCATTGTTGTTTTGATTTTCATCTCTGTAATGGCTAATGACTGTGACCATTTCTTCAAGTGTTTGTTGGCTTTCTGAATATCCTCTTTAGTGAAGTGTCTATTCACATCCTCTGCCCATTTTTTAATTGGATTATTTATCTTTTTGTTGTTAAGATGTTGGTGTATTCTATACATTCTAGACATAGGTCCCTTGTCAGATATGCTGTTGCCATTTTTTTTTTCCCCCTCAATCTGTAGGTTCTCTTTGGACTCTTTTGGATAAATCATTGGAAGCACATAAAAATTTAGTTTTTAGAAGGTCCAATTCATCTAGTTTCTCTTCTGCTGTTTGTGCATTTTGGGTTATCCTTGATAGTCTATTTATGCCATATATTAAACATAAACTTTTTCCTAGTTTTTCCTTGAGGCACTTTATAGTTTTAGGTTTTACATTGAAGTCTTTGATCCATCTGGAGTTAGTTTTTGTGTACAGTGTGAAGTACAGATCTTGTTTAATTTTTCTGCAAATGTATATCCAGTTTTGCTAGCACTATTTCTTAAACAGACAATCTCTTCCCCTTTTAATGGATTTCAGCACTTTGTCAAAGATCAGCTGAACATAGGTCAATAGATCTATTTCTGGATTCTCAATTCTATTTCATAAGTCTATATGCCTATCATTGTACAAATACCAATCAGTTTTGACTACTGTGGCTATATAGTAGGTTTCATGTGCTGGGAGTGTGAGACCTCCTACTTTGTTCTTCTTCTTCAATAATGCTTTGCTTATCTGAGGTCTCTTCCCTTTCCACATAAAGTTGGTGATTGGTTTTTCCATATCATTAAAGAATGTTGATAGGATCTGGATTGGGATTGTATTAAATGTATAGATTGCTTTGCGTAGAACTGACATTTTCACAACTTTGAATCTTCCTATCTGTAAACATGCGATAATCTCCCATTTATGTAGATCTCTTATGATTTCTTGAAAAGTCTTTTGTAGTTTTTTTCTTTTTTTTTGTATAGGTCTTTTGTGTCCCTGGGAAGATTTATTCCCAAGTATTTTATTTTATTTATTTATTTTTTTGGTAACTATTTGGTATTGATTTCCTTCTTTCTTTTCAGCAGTCTGTTTGCTGGTGTAGAGGAATCCAACTGATTTTTGGATGTTGATATCGTAACCTGTCACTAAGCTAAATCTCTCAATTAGTACACACAGTTTTTCTACTGAGTCTCTTGGGTTTTCTAGGTATAGGATCATATCATCAGCAAATAGGGACAGTTTGACTTCTTCCTTATCAATTTGGATGCCTTTGATTTCCCTTCCTTGCCTTATTGTCCTGGATAGGACTGCCAATACAATATTGAACAAAGTGGTGATAGAGGGCATCCTTGTATGGTTCCTGTTCATAACGGAAATGGTTTCAGTCTCTCTCCATTGAGAATAATGTTGGCTGTTGATTTTGCACAGATGCCCTTTATTATGTTGAGGAATGTTCCTTCTATTACTATTTTGCTGAGAGTTTTTATGAGGAATGGATGTTGGATTTTATCAAGTGTCTTTTCTGGATTGATTGGTTGATTGATATGATAATGGGTTTCTTTTCTTGTTTTATTTATGTGGTTGATTCATCCTTGCATAGCTAGTATGAACCCCACTTGATGATAAAATGTTATTTTTTCGATATGTTGTTGGAGTCTATTAGCTAGGATTTTGTTGAAGATTTTTGCATCTCTATTCATGAGAGATATTGATCTGTAGTTTTCTTTTTTAATAATGTCTTTGTCTGGTTTTGGTATCAAGGTTATGCTTGCTTCATAAAATGAATTTGGAAAGATTCCATCCTTTTTCTAAGTTTTGAAATAGTTTGAGTAGGATTGGTGTCAGTTCTTCTCTGAATGTTTGAGAAAAATCTCCAGTGAAGCCATCTGGGCCAGGACTTGTATTGTTTATTTTATAATGACGTGTTCAGTTTGTTCTTTTGTTATGAGTCTGTTCCACTTTTCCACCTCAGTCTGTGTTCATTTAGGTAATTAGTGTGTTTCTAGACATCTGTCCAGTACTTCTAGATTTTCAAATTGGTAGTGCACTTCTTCAGAATATCCTGATATTATCCTTTTATTTCAGTTGGTTCTATTGTGATGTCGTCCATTACATTTATTATTCTTTTTTTTTTTTTGTATTCTCTCCCTCTTATCCTTTGTTAAAATTGCCAGTGGTTTGTGAATTTTATTACTCTTTTCAAAAAATTAAGTTCTAATCTTGTTGATTTTATCTATTGTCTGTTTTCAGTTCAGTGATTTCTGCTCAAATCTTTATTATTTCCTCTCTTCTCAAGACTGTAGACTTCTCTCACTGTTCTTGCTTAATTATTAGAGATTTGGATTAAAGTGTTGATTTTGACTCTTCTTTTTTGATGTGCATTTATTACTATAAACTGGCCTCTGATCACTGTTTTTACTGTGTCCCCAAGATTTTGGTATGTTGTGTTTTCATTCTCATTTGATTCAAGGAATTTTTTTATTTCATTTTTTATTTCTTCTATTACCCAGTCATTCTAAAGGAGGGTGTTTTTCAGCTTCCATGTGTTCACTCTTTTTCTGTTCATCTTCCCTGTTGTTGATTTCTAATTTGATAGCATAGTGATGTGAGAAGACGCTTTGCAGTATTTCAATGTTTTTAAATTTATTAAGGCTTGCTTTATGGCCTAACATTCTATCATGGAGAATGTTCCATGTGTACTGGTAAAGAATGAATATTGTGCTGTTGCTGAGTGAAGTGCTCTGTAGATGTCTACAAAGCCAAGTTAGTGGATTGTACTATTTAGTTTTTCTGCATCTTCATTGAGTTTCTTCTCAATTATTCTATCTTTCATTGAAAGTGGTGTATTAAAGTTTCCTGCTATGACTGTGGAGTCATCTATTTGTACTTTCAATTCTATTAAAGTCTGATTTCTGTATTTTGGGGCTCTTTCATTGAAGCCATAGATATTTATATTTATAATTTCTTTTCTTGTCTCTTAGGGTGGTTTTTGTCTTAAAGTCTATTTGACTAGAAATTAACATCCTCACCCCTGCTCTTTTTTGGGTGCAATTAGATTGATATTTTTTTTTTCCAACCTCTGATCTAAGGTGTGTCTCTTGTAGAGAGCATATTGATGGATTATGTTTTCATATTCAGCTGCAACTCTCCATCTCTTGATGGTGCATTTAATCCGTTGACATTCTGTGTAATTATTGATTAATATGAAATTTTTGCTGCCATTTTGTTATGTGTTTTTTCATGGTGTTCCTGGTTTGTTTGTTCCTTATAGTTCTCTGTGCTGAGCTCCTTATGTTTATGAATCATGTTATCATTTCCTTCATTGCTGTTTGTTCAGTGTTTGTTAAATATTTGTGCTTGTCTTCTTTTTTATTGTGATGTGAAGGTTTATCATTTTTCTTTGAGGTTACCCTGTGATTTATAATTTTCTCCCCAAGCTTAGTATAATCCTTTCGCAACTCTCTTGACTTCTTCACCATTTAGATATTCTGTAAAGTCATTATTTTTTCCCTCTATTTGGTTTGTAGTTGTCATTTGCCAATTGATGTCTCATGTTCCCTGTTTACCATTTTGTAAGCTTATATTACTTTGAATACTTCCATAACTGTGTTGTTTTCTGGCTTATGTTATCATGTGTTTTAATGGCTTGTTGTTGTTTTCTATTTTTGGTTCTCTGTTTAAATAACCCCTTTAGTTTCTCTTGTAAGATTGGTCTACTTTTATAAAATTCCCTTAATTTCTACTTATCTGGAAATCTCCCTAATTTCACTGCCATATTTAAGGCATAATTTTGCTGGGTATATAATTCTTTGATGCAAAATTTTCTTTTTCAGGCTTTTTTATATACCATCTCATTGTCCTCTCACATGTATGGTTTCTGTCAAGAAATCAAAGCTTAGTCTTGTTGGTTGCGCTTGTAGGTAACTTCAGTTTTTCCTGTGCTACTTTCAGGATTCTTTCTTTGTCTTTCACTTTGATGAGTTTGATAATGATATATCTTGGTGGTTTTCTTTTGGGATCTATCCTTCTTGGGATTCATTGGACTTGCTGAATGGATATATTCTCATCTGTCATCATACTGGTAAGTTCTATTCCAATAAATCTTAGACAATTTTCTCAGTAGTTTGTTTCTTTTTTTTTCCTGTTTTGGAATTCTGATTATATGTAGGTTATTCCTTTTGATGTTATCTCACCTGAATCTTAGGCTTTCTTCATTTTGTTTTGATCTTGTTTTTTGCTTGATCCCTTTCCAAAGAAGTATTCAAGTAATTGTCTTCAATTTCATTAAATCTATGTTCCATTGCTTCAATTCTACTCTTTTGCCCTGTTAATGTGACATCTATTTCTGAAATTTAGTTATTAATCTTCTGGACTTTTATCTGTAGATTTTGTATCCTTTCTCATTTTTCATTTATTTTGTAATTTTTTTGTATTTTCTTCCAAAATTGTTTCAGCATTTTCTCAGTGTTTTCCTTGATCTGTCTTTCAATCCACTAAAGGTACATATGTCTAATTCTTTTGAATTCCTTTTCAGGGAGTTCCAATGCTGCTTCTCCTCAGGTATGTGTTCTGGGTCTGTGTCCTGGTCCCTTGTTTCTACTGCTTTACATTGCTTTGTTGTGTGAACTGTGATGATCTGTTGTCTCTGAAACATTGTGATTTTTTTGTATTTATATTTAATTGGCTATTGTATGTTGGAATGATGCACCCAACATTTTCATTTTGTTTGCTATTCTTTCTTTTTTTTTTTTTTTT